>NC_041386.1:739037647-739042341 GCF_002162155.2 Triticum dicoccoides | reverse complement strand
AAGCAATAGGGTTGTTAGAAGTTTTGAATTCACACGTCATAGCTCCATTGTCGGTATTCCGGTTGAAAACAATACGGGGACCAAGGAATGAACGAAGATGGCAAGAAGTATTATGATATCAAGAATTATTAAGAGGTGGTGAAATTCTCACCACATTCTTGACAAAAAGAGATGGTAATACTTCCGAGGTAAGGAAGATCAACTGCTGGGTAGCAGTGATCTCAAGGTTTACACCAAACACGAACAAGTTGTGTTGAACGGAAGGCAATAAAGTGGTCGATGAGAACAGGAATCATCGAGGGGCAAGGATGGTATTACCCATCATGAATTCAATTGAATTCCTGGAAGAGCTCATAAGGTTGATGATGATCACGACACAATTGTCGAGAGATTTCATGCAGATGTAGTCAATCAGCGACGACATCCAGTCAAAGGAATGATGAAGCAAGAGGTTATTGGAACCACAGTTACGACACGAACTCGAACTCAAGCTTGTTGTTTAGGGAGAAATGATATGACGATGAGGATCGACGTAAGGTTAGTTCATCGTCGAAAATTGTGCTCCGAGAAGAAGGGCCGGGTAACACAGTTAAAATCATCACGATAAAGATATAGCCAAACAGGCTAGGAATGATGGGAAGGAATATTAAACTCATAAGCAACGAAAATTACTTAGGGTTATCGAACCGAAATGTGGAATCGGTGTTCTCGATTGACGACAACCCAGAACCCGAGAAAATTGGAATCAGTGAGAATTAATAGTTGATGAAGAACCCATAATAAGTTATGCAGTTCCATGATATTCTTAATATACCAGAGCTTAATACTCAACAGTAGAGCAAAGTAAAGGTTGGACAGGTGCAATGATCTGCAGAAGACAAGTACTTCAACTTGTCCAAGAAACGGTATTAAAAAGGAGAACATGGCCGGAACCACGATTCCAAAAGGCCGAATCCTAGATATAAGAACTTATACCAAAGAGGGTTTAAGAGGAGCACCCATGATAAGATTAGCATCGTGTCCATGGGCATGAACGCAAGGTTCAAGGTCGACTCCCACTTCTCCAATGCACAACCTTTCATTCACTTCTCGCGCTCAATGAAGTTGTAGTTTTGAAATTTTATCTGGCAAAATACCAGAAGAGTGCGACTCGTGAAAACTTTCGAGTTCACACCCATTAAGTAAGGCATAGGTTCAACCCATCGGGGCATCTTATAATCATATACCAGAATCTTTAGAAGTAATTAACTCAAGCTCGAAGACAGAGCATGGTTAAGAAAGCAGAGGATACAATTTACCACAGGCATTATGTATCAGAGGAAAGGCTCACAAGGTTATTGAATATGAAGGGCGTTGTCAGATAAAATCCAACAAGGGATCTGGTGGTCCACAAGGGATCTGACGTGAGCATCGGTACTCAACTAGAGGAAGAAGATTGCAAGGAGATCAGATTATAGAAACAACTGACTAACTCAATTGTCAAATGCAAAGGAATTATGATTTCCAAATCAAGGGATCAGAAGCAATGCTCTGAGTAGGGATGGATAAGTTGAATAGCCTTACGGTACAATCAGTGACAATTGGATTGGTCGAGAACCAATTCCAGTTAAAAGAATGGCAGCTTAGCCGGAGAAGTAATTTATAAGGATCAATGGTGATTGCGTGCATTCGCAAACATATTGAGTCAACAGACTCAAAATGATAATGACAAGGAATGTCATTAAGACTACGAGACTTATGGGATTAACCATAATGCGAGCAAGCAAGAATTTCAAGAGCCAAAGGCTCCAGAGGATTTTCGGAAGATCGAATAGTATTTTGAAGACTTTTGTGAAACTCATGAACAACTGGGGATGAGCGGATACTTGACAAGTGCGTGGATTTATTTGAAGGGGTATTCATGTGGCAAGGAACTGCTAGGCAGTAGGCACGAAGTATTCTCGGAACAATAAAGAAAACTTTGGGTATCTTGTAATAAGAAGAACAATGGGGAATGATCGTAAGAATGGCAAGTGTAAGTAGTTATCCATAAGGATTTATCGGTGGTCGGGAATAGCAAAAGTGATGGGCACAAAGTCTCGAGAGAATATCAAAGAGTATCTCCGAAATCTTCTGATGCAGTCGGTGACCATCTGGACTGAAGGGGCTCTCCGGGAGAAAGTATTTTCGAGAACCTAAAGTTAGTTTTTAGTAAAAATCGTTTAACCCGAATAGAAGAGGGTTCAGAATCCCAGAGTAAAGGTCGAGGAGTAAAAGATCCTAGTACCACCCAATGGCGACGTGGGCCCATGGGCCGCACAGCCATGTTAGTAAAAGTTTTGCAATGACTAGACTCAACTTCGGCCAAGGAGTTGGAAAGGGGGATTCCTATAGGCAGTTGGCTCTGATACCAACTTGTGACGCCCCCGATTTGACCGCACACTAATCATGCACGCAAATGTGTACGATCAAGATCAGGGACTCACGGGAAGATATCACAACACAACTCTACAAATAAAATAAGTCATACAAGCATCATAATACAAGCCAGGGGCCTCGAGGGCTCGAATACAAGTGCTCGATCATAGACGAGTCAGCGGAAGCAACAATATCTGAGTACAGACATAAGTTAAACAAGTTGCCATAAGATGGCTAGCACAAACTGGGATACAGATCGAAAGAGGCGCAGGCCTCCTGCCTGGGATCCTCCTAACTACTCCAGGTCGTCGTCAGCGGACAGCACGTAGTAGTAGGCACCTCCGGTGTAGTAGGGGTGTTCGTCGACGGTGGCGTCTGGCTCCTGGACTCCAGCATCTGGTTGCGACAACCAGAAAGAAAGGAAAGGGGGAAAAGGGGGGAGAAAGCAACCGTGAGTACTCATCCAAAGTACTCGCAAGCAAGGAACTACACTACATACGCATGGGTATATGTGTAAGGAGGCCATATCAGTGGACTGAACTGCAGAATGCCAGAATAAGAGGGGGATAGCTAATCCTGTCGAAGACTACGCTTCTGGCAGCCTCCGTCTTGCAGCATGTAGAAGAGAGCAGACTGAAGTCCTCCAAGTAGCATCTCCAAATAGCATCTCCAAGTAGCATCGCATAGCATAAACCTACCCGGCGATCCTCTCCTCGTCGCCCTGCGGAAAAGCGATCACCGGGTTGTCTGTGGAACTTTGAAGGGTGTGTTTTATTAAGTATCCGGTTCTAGTTGTCATAAGGTCAAGGTACAACTCCAAGTCGTCCTGTTACCGAAGATCACGGCTATTCGAATATATTAACTTCCCTGCAGGGGTGCACCACATAGCCCAACACGCTCGATCCCATTTGGCCGGACACACTTTCCTGGGTCATGCCCGGCCTCGGAAGATCAACACGTCGCAGCCCCACCTAGGCAAAACAGAGAGGCCAGCACGCCGGTCTAAACCTAAGCGCACAGGGGTCTGGGCCCATCGCCCATAGCACACCTGCACGTTGCGAGGGCGGCCGGAAGCAGAACTAGCCCCCTTAATACAAGAGCAGGCTTACGTTCCAATCCGGCGCGCGCCGCTCCGTCGCTGACGTCTGAAGTGCTTCGGCTGATACCACGACGTCGGGATACCCATAACTACTCCCACGTAGATGGTTAGTGCGTATAGGCTCGTAGCCAGACTTAGATCAAATACCAAGATCTCGTTAAGCGTGTTAAGTATCCGCGAACGCCGAACAGGACCAGGCCCACCTGTCTCCTAGGTGGTCTCAACCTGCCCTGTCGCTCCGCCACAAGTAACAGTTGGGGGCCGTCGGGAACCCAGGCCCACCTCTACCGGGGTGGAGCCACCTGTCCTTTCAGCCCCCAACTCCGAACAGTATCACAGGTAATGTAACAGTATAAAGTATATAGTATGTGCCCGTGATCACCTCCCGAAGTGATCACAGCCCAGTAGTATAGCATGGCAGACGGACAAGAGTGTAGGGCCACTGATGGAACACTAGCATCCTATACTAAGCATTTAGGATTGCGGGTAAGGTATCAATGACTGTAGCAGCAATGACAGGCTATGCATCAGAATAGGATTAACGGAAAGCAGTAACATGCTACACTACTCTAATGCAAGCAGTATAGAGAAGAGTAGGCGATATCTGGTGATCAAAGGGGGGGGCTTGCCTGGTTGCTCTGGCAAGAGAGAGGGGTCGTCGGTGACGTAGTCGTCCACAGGGGCATCAACATCGTCAAGGGGGCTACCGGAGAGAAGAGGGGGGAGAAACAATAAATACATAGCAAGCAAGTGCATAACAGGTCAACAAGCAGAGCTAGACGTGTTCTAACGCGGTATGAGGTGGTACTGGTTAAGGGGGGAATCATCCGGGAAAGTATTCCCGGTGTTTCGTGTTTTCGGGCAGAGGAGCCGGAGGGGAAAAGTTGCGGGTTCGATAGGTTAGGGGGGTGTGGCGGACGAACGGACTGCGTATCCGGATTCGTCTCGTCGTTCTGAGCAACTTTCATGTTGAAAATATTTTAATCCGAGTTACGGATTAAAAGATATGATTTTCTAAAGATTTTATTAATTTCTGAAATTTAATTAATTATTTAATTTAATTCGAAAATTTGGATTTATGACATCAGCATGATGTCATGCTGTCATCACCAGTCAACAGGGGTTGACTGGGTGGGACCCACCTGTCATACACTGTTAGGTTAACTAGGGTTTAATTATCTGCTTAGGCTAATCTAAT
>NC_041386.1:739014688-739036349 GCF_002162155.2 Triticum dicoccoides | reverse complement strand
GAGTGGGGATCGGGTGGGGGTTAGGGTTCGGGGAGGTGGCCATGTAGGCCAGAGAGGAGGGCCGGCTGGGCCTGGTGGGTGGCCCAGTGGGGCCTGTGGTCAGCTGGGCCGAAGCCCAGGGGGGTTTCTCTTCTCCTTTTTTTTATTGTTTTCTGTTTTCTTTTTATTTATTTTCTTTTCTGTTTTTATTTATTTATAAACACTTAGGCATTTTATAAAATTGTGAACCTTACACCATAATTATCTTTGTAATATTTGGCAACCACCAAACATTTTTATTTTAATTTTTAAAAACTTTTATTGTTTTCTTTTATTTAAATTTTGAATTTGTTTCGGTTCTGAACTATCGAGAGTTTATCACAGTAACCGTGGTGACGTGGCATCATTAGCGGGGAATCACTGTAGCTTAATTACCCGGGCGTCACATGGAGCATATGAGATGTTCCAGGAGTTGAAGTTAATATTTCAAGCAAATGCCCGGATTGAGAGATATGAAGTCTCCAATAAGTTCTACAGCTGCAACATGGAGGAGAATAGTTATGTCAGTGAGCATATACTCAAAATGTCTGGGTATAATAATCACTTGATTCAACTGGGAGTTAATCTTCCGGATGATAGCATCATTGACAGAATTCTCCAATCACTGCCACCAAGCTACAAGAGCTTTGTGATGAACTATAATATGCAAGGGATGAACAAGACTATTCCCGAGCTCTTCGCAATGCTAAAAGCTGCGGAGGTAGAAATCAAGAAGGAGCATCAAGTGTTGATGGTCAACAAGACCACTAGTTTCAAGAAAAAGGGAAAAGGGAAGAAGAAGGGGAACTTCAAGAAGAACAACAAGCAAGTTGCTGCTCAAGAGAAGAAACCCAAGTCTGGACCTAAGCCTGAAACTGAGTGCTTCTACTTCAAGCAGACTGGTCACTGGAAGCGGAACTGCCCCAAGTATTTGGCGGATAAGAAGGATGGCAAAGTGAACAAAGGTATATGTGATATACATGTTATTGATGTGTACCTAACTAGAGCTCGTAGTAGCACCTGGGTATTTGATACTGGTTCTGTTGCTAATATTTGCAACTCGAAACAGGGACTACAGAATAAGCGAGCACTGGCCAAGGACGAGGTGACGATGTGCGTGGGAAACGGTTCCAAAGTCGATGTGATCGCGGTCGGCACGCTACCTCTACATCTACCTTCGGGATTAGTTTTAGACCTGAATAATTGTTATTTGGTGCCAGCGTTGAGCATGAACATTATATCTGGATCTTGTTTGATGCGAGACGGTTATTCATTTAAATCAGAGAATAATGGTTGTTCTATTTATATGAGTAATATCTTTTATGGTCATGCACCCTTGAAGAGTGGTCTATTTTTATTGAATCTCGATAGTAGTGATACACATATTCATAATGTTGAAACCAAAAGATGCAGAGTTAATAATGATAGTGCAACTCATTTGTGGCACTGCCGTTTAGGTCATATCGGTGTAAAGCGCATGAAGAAACTCCATACTGATGGACTTTTGGAATCACTTGATTATGAATCACTTGGTACTTGCGAACCGTGCCTCATGGGCAAGATGACTAAAACACCATTCTCCGGTACTATGGAGAGAGCAACAGATTTATTGGAAATCATGTTGGGGAACGTAGTAATTTCAAAAAATTTCCTACGCACACGCAAGATCATGGTGATGGCATAGCAACAAGAGGGGAGAGTGTATGTCCATGTACCCTCGTAGACCGTAAGCGGAAGCGTTAGCACAACGCGGTTGATGTAGTCATACGTCTTCACGATCCGACCGATCCAAGCACCGAACGTACGGAGCCTCCGAGTTCAGCACACGTTCAGCTCGATGACGTCCCTCGAACTCCGATCCAGCCGAGTGTCAAGGGAGAGTTCCGTCAGCACGACGGCGTGGTGACGATCTTGATGTTCTACCGGCGCAGGGCTTCGCCTAAGCTTCGCGACGATATTACCGAGGTGGAATATGGTGGAAGGGGGCACCGCACACGGCTAAGGAACAATCCGTAGATCAACTTGTGTGTCTATGGGGTGCCCCCCCGCCCCCGTATAAAAAGGAGCCAGGGGGGAGGAGGCCGCCGGCCTAAGGGGGCGCGCCAAGGGGGGAGTCCTACTCCCACCGGGAGTAGGACTCCCCTTTTCCAAGTTGGAGTAGGAGAGAAGGGGGAAAGAGGGGAGGAGGGGAAGGAAAGGGGGGGCGCCGCCCCCTTCCCTTGTCCTATTCGGAGTAGGAGGGGGAGGGGCGCGCGGCCCCCTCCTTGCTCCTTCCTCTTCTCCCTCTTGGCCCATGTAGGCCCATTACCCCCCCCGGGGGGGTTCCGGTAACCTCCCGGTACTCCGGTAAAATGCCGATTTCACCCAGAACCATTCCGATGTCCAAACATATGCTTCCAATATATCAATCTTTATGTCTCGACCATTCCGAGACTCCTCGTCATGTCCGTGATCACATCCGGGACTCCGAACAAAGTTCGGTACATCAAAACTTATAAACTCATAATAAAACTGTCATCGAAACGTTAAGCGTGCGGACCCTACGGGTTCGAGAACTATGTAGACATGACCTAAAACCATTCTCGGTCAATAACCAATAGCGGGACCTGGATGCCCATATTGGTTCCTACATATTCTACGAAGATCTTTATCGGTCAAACCGCATAACAACATACTTTGTTCCCTTTGTCATCGGTATGTTACTTGCCCGAGATTTGATCGTCGGTATCCAATAACTAGTTCAATCTCGTTACAGGCAAGTCTCTTTACTCGTTCTGTAATACGTCATCTCATAACTAACTCATTAGTTACATGCTTGCAAGGCTTAGGTGATGAGTATTACCGAGAGGGCCCAGAGATACCTCTCTGACAATCGAAGTGACAAATCCTAATCTCGAATTATGCCAACCCAACATGTACCTTCGGAAACACCTGTAGAGCACCTTTATAATCACCCAGTTACGTTGTGACGTTTGGTAGCGCACAAAGTGTTCTTCCGGTAAACGGGAGTTGTACAATCTCATAGTTGCAGGAACTTTGTATAAGTCATGAAGAAAGCAATAGCAGTATACAAAACGATCAAGTGCTAGGCTAACAGAATGGGTCATGTCAATCACATCATTCTCCTAATGACGTGATCCCACTAATCAAATGACAACACATGTCTATGGTCAGGAAACATAACCATCTTTGGTTAATGAGCTAGTCAAGTAGAGGCATACTAGTGACTATAGTTTTGTCTATGTATTCACACATGTATCATGTTTCCGGTTAATACAATTCTAGCATGAATAATAAATATTTATCATGACATGAGGAAATAAATAATAACTTTATTATTGCCTCTAGGGCATATTTCCTTCAGTCTCCCACTTGCACTAGAGTCAATAATCTAGATTACATAGTAATGATTCTAACACCCATGGAGTCTTGGTGCTGATCATGTTTTGCTCGTGAGAGAGGCTTAGTCAACGGGTCTGCAACATTCAGATCCGTGTGTATCTTGCAAATCTCTATGTCTCCCACTTGGACTTGGTCCCGAATGGAATTGAAGCGTCTCTTGATGTGCTTGGTCCTCTTGTGAAATCTGGATTCCTTTGCCAAAGCAATTACACCAGTATTGTCACAGAAGATCTTCATTGGTCCTGATGCACTAGGTATGACACCTAGATCGGAAATGAACTCCTTCATCCAGACTCCTTCATTTGCTGCTTCAGAAGCAGCTATGTACTCCGCTTCACATGTAGATCCCGCCACGACGCTTTGTTTAGAACTGCACCAACTTACAGCTCCACCGTTTAATATAAACACGTATCCGGTTTGCGATTTAGAATCGTCCGGATCAGTGTCAAAGCTTGCATCGACGTAACCATTTACGACTAGCTCTTTGTCACCTCCATATACGAGAAACATATCCTTAGTCCTTTTCAGGTATTTCAGGATGTTCTTGACCGCTGTCCAGTGATCCACTCCTGGATTACTTTGGTACCTTCCTGCCAAGCTTATTGCTAAGCATACGTCAGGTCTGGTACACAGCATTGCATACATGATAGAGCCTATGGCTGAAGCATAGGGAACATTTTTCATTTTCTCTCTATCTTCTGCCGTGGTCGGGCATTGAGTTTGACTCAACTTCACACCTTGTAGCACAGGCAAGAATCCTTTCTTTGCCTGATCCATTTTGAACTTTTTCAAAATTTTGTCAAGGTATGTGCTTTGTGAAAGTCCTATTAAGCGTCTTGATCTATCTCTATAGATCTTGATGCCCAATATGTAAGCAGCTTCACCGAGGTCTTTCATTGAAAAACTTTTATTCAAGTATCCCTTTATGCTATCCAGAAATTCTATATCATTTCCAATTAATAATATGTCATCAACATATAAAACTAGAAATGCTACAGAGCTCCCACTCACTTTCTTGTAAATACAGGCTTCTCCAAAAGTCTGTATAAAACCATATGCTTTGACCACACTATCAAAGCGTTTATTCCAACTCCGAGATGCTTGCACCAGTCCATAAATAGAACGCTGGAGCTTGCACACTTTGTCAGCACCTTTTGGATCAACAAAACCTTTCGGCTGTATCATATACAACTCTTCTTCTAGAAATCCAATCAAGAATGCAGTCTTGACATCCATTTGCCAAATTTCATAATCATGAAATGCAGCAATAGCCAACATGATTCGGACAGACATAAGCATCGCTACGGGTGAGACAGTCTCATCGTAGTCAACCCCTTGAACTTGTCGAAAACCTTTCGCAACAAGTCGAGCTTTATAGACAGTAACATTACCATCAGCGTCAGTCTTCTTCTTGAAGATCCATTTATTCTCAATGGCTTGCCGATCATCGGGCAAGTCAACCAAAGTCCATACTTTGTTTTCATACATGGATCCCATCTCAGATTTCATGGCCTCTAGCCATTTTGCGGAATCTGGGCTCATCATTGCTCCCTCATAGTTCGTAGGTTCATCATGGTCAAGTAACATGACTTCCAGAATAGGATTACCGTACCACTCTGGTGTGGATCTTACTCTGGTAGACCTACGAGGTTCAGCAGAAACTTGATCTGAAGTTTCATGATCAATATCATTAGCTTCCTCAATGATTGGTGTAGTTGTCACGGGAACCGGTTCTCGTGATGAACTACCTTCCAATAAGGGAGTAGATACAGTTATCTCATCAAGTTCTACTTTCCTCCCACTCACTTCTTTCGAGAGAAATTCCTTCTCTAGAAAGGATCCATTCTTAGCAACGAATGTCTTGCCTTCGGATCTGTGATAGAAGGTGTACCCAACAGTCTCTTTTGGGTATCCTATGAAGACACATTTCTCCGATTTGGGGTCGAGCTTATCTGGTTGAAGTTTCTTCACATAAGCATCGCAGCCCCAAACTTTAAGAAACGACAACTTTGGTTTCTTGCCAAACCATAGTTCATAAGGCGTCGTCTCAACGGATTTTGATGGTGCCCTATTTAACGTGAATGCGGTCGTCTCTAAAGCATAACCCCAAAACGATAGCGGTAAATCGGTAAGAGACATCATAGATCGCACCATATCGAGTAAAGTACGATTACGACGTTCGGACACACCATTTCGTTGTGGTGTTCCAGGTGGCGTGAGTTGCGAAACTATTCCGCATTGTTTCAAATGTAAACCAAACTCGTAACTCAAATATTCTCCTCCACGATCAGATCATAGAAACTTTATTTTCTTGTTACGATGATTTTCTACTTCACTCTGAAATTCTTTGTGTTGGGGAACGTAGTAATTTCAAAAAAATTCCTACGCACACGCAAGATCATGGTGATGGCATAGCAACGAGAGGGGAGAGTGTATGTCCACGTACCCTCGTAGACCGTAAGCGGAAGCGTTAGCACAATGCGGTTGATGTAGTCGTACGTCTTCACGATCCGACCGATCCAAGCACCGAACGTACGGAGCCTCCGAGTTCAGCACACGTTCAGCTCGATGATGTCCCTCAAACTCCGATCTAGCCGAGTGTCGAGGGAGAGTTCCGTCAGCACGACGGTGTGGTGACGATCTTGATGTTCTACCGGCGCAGGGCTTCGCCTAAGCTTCGCGATGATATGACCGAGGTGGAATATGGTGGAAGGGGGCACCGCACACGGCTAAGGAACGATCCGTAGATCAACTTGTGTGTCTATGGGGTGCCCCCCTGCCCTCGTATATAAAGGAGGGAGGGAGGAGGGGGCCGGCCTAAGGGGAGGCGCGCCCTGGGAGGGGGAAACCTACTCCAAGTAGGTTTCCCCCCTCCTTTTCCTAATCAAAGAAGGAGGGGGAAGGAAGGAGTATGAGAGGGAGAAGGCAAGGGGGGCGCCGCCCCCCCCCTTCCTTGTCCTATTCGGACTCAAGGAGAGGGGGCGCGCCACTTGCCCTGGCCGGCCCCTCTCTTTCTCCAATAGGGCCCATCAAGGCACATTACTTCCCGGGGGGGTTCCGGTAACCCTCCGGTACTCCGGTTTTCTCCGAAAACTCCCGGAACCTTTCCGGTGTCCGAATATAGTCGTCCAATATATCAATCTTTATGTCTCGACCATTTCGAGACTCCTCGTCATGTCCGTGATCACATCCGGGACTCCGAACAAACTTCGGTACATCAAAACTTATAAACTCATAATAAAACTGTCATCGAAACGTTTAAGCGTGCGGACCCTACGGGTTCGAGAACTATGTAGACATGACCTAGAACCATTCTCGGTCAATAACCAATAGAGGGACCTGGATGCCCATATTGGTTCCTACATATTCTACGAAGATCTTTATCGGTCAAACCGCATAACAACATACTTTGTTCCTTTTGTCATCGGTATGTTACTTGCCCGAGATTTGATCGTCGGTATCCAATACCTAGTTCATTCTCGTTACCGACAAGTCTCTTTACTCGTTCCGTAATACATCATCTCATAACTAACTCATTAGTTACATGCTTGCAAGGCTTAGGTGATGAGTATTACCGAGAGGGCCCAGAGATACCTCTCCGACAATCGGAGTGACAAATCCTAATCTCGAATTATGCCAACCCAACATGTACCTTCGGAAACACCTGTAGAGCACCTTTATAATCACCCAGTTACGTTGTGACGTTTGGTAGCACACAAAGTGTTCTTCCGGTAAACGGGATTTGCACAATCTCATAGTAGCAGGAACTTTGTATAAGTCATGAAGAAAGCAATAGCAGTATACTAAACGATCAAGTGCTAGGCTAACAGAATGGGTCATGTCAATCACATCATTCTCCTAATGATGTGATCCCACTAATCAAATGACAACACATGTCTATTGTCAGGAAACATAACCATCTTTGATTAATGAGCTAGTCAAGTAGAGGCATACTAGTGACTATAGTTTTGTCTATGTATTCACACATGTATCATGTTTCCGGTTAATACAATTCTAGCATGAATAACAAACATTTATCATGATATGAGGAAATAAATAATAACTTTAATATTGCCTCTAGGGCATATTTCCTTCAGTCTCCCACTTGCACTAGAGTCAATAATCTAGATTACATAGTAATGATTCTAACACCCATGGAGTCTTGGTGCTGATCATGTTTTGCTCGTGAGAGAGGCTTAGTCAACGAGTCTGCAACATTCAGATCCGTATGTATCTTGCAAATCTCTATGTCTCCCACTTGGACTTGGTCCCGTATGGAATTGAAGCGTCTCTTGATGTGCTTGGTCCTCTTGTGAAATCTGGATTCCTTTGCCAAAGCAATTGCACCAGTATTGTCACAGAAGATCTTCATTGGTCCCGATGCACTAGGTATGACACCTAGATCGGAAATGAACTCCTTCATCCAGACTCCTTCATTTGCTGCTTCGGAAGCAGCTATGTACTCCGCTTCACATGTAGATCCCGCCACGACGCTTTGTTTAGAACTGCACCAACTTACAGCTCCACCGTTTAATATAAACACGTATCCGGTTTGTGATTTAGAATCGTCCGGATCAGTGTCAAAGCTTGCATCGACGTAACCATTTACGACTAGCTCTTTGTCACCTCCATATACGAGAAACATATCCTTAGTCCTTTTCAGGTATTTCAGGATGTTCTTGACCGCTGTCCAGTGATCCACTCCTGGATTACTTTGGTACCTTCCTGCCAAGATTATTGCTAAGCATACGTCAGGTCTGGTACACAACATTGCATACATGATAGAGCCTATGGCTGAAGCATAAGGAACATTTTTCATTTTCTCTCTATCTTCTGCTGTGGTCGGGCATTGAGTTTGTCTCAACTTCACACCTTGTAGCACAGGCAAGAATCCTTTCTTTGCCAGATCCATTTTGAACTTTTTCAAAATTTTGTCAAGGTATGTGCTTTGTGAAAGTCCTATTAAGCGTCTTGATCTATCTCTATAGATCTTGATGCCCAATATGTAAGCAGCTTCACCGAGGTCTTTCATTGAAAAACTTTTATTCAAGTATCCATTTATGCTATCCAGAAATTCTATATCATTTCCAATTAATAATATGTCATCAACATATAAAACTAGAAATGCTACAGAGCTCCCACTCACTTTCTTGTAAATACATGCTTCTCCAAAAGTCTGTATAAAACCATATGCTTTGATCACATTGTCAAAGCGTTTATTCCAACTCCGAGATGCTTGCACCAGTCCATAAATGGAACGCTGGAGCTTGCACACTTTGTCAGCACCTTTTGGATCAACAAAACCTTCCGGCTGCATCATATACAACTCTTCTTCTAGAAATCCATTCAAGAATGCAGTCTTGACATCCATTTGCCAAATTTCATAATCATGAAATGCAGCAATAGTCAACATGATTCGGACAGACTTAAGCATCGCTACGGGTGAGAAAGTCTCATCGTAGTCAACCCCTTGAACTTGTCGAAAACCTTTCGCAACAAGTCGAGCTTTATAGACAGTAACATTACCATCAGCGTCAATCTTCTTCTTGAAGATCCATTTATTCTCAATGGCTTGCCGATCATCGGGCAAGTCAACCAAAGTCCATACTTTGTTTCCATACATGGATCCCATCTCAGATTTCATGGCCTCTAGCCATTTTGCGGAATCTGGGCTCATCATCGCTTCCTCATAGTTCGTAGGTTCATCATGGTCAAGTAACATGACTTCCAGAATAGGATTACCGTACCACTCTGGTGCGGATCTTACTCTGGTAGACCTACAAGGTTCAGCAGAAACTTGATCTGAAGTTTCATGATCAATATCATTAGCTTCCTCACTAATTGGTGTAGTTGTCACGGGAACCGGTTCTCGTGATGAACTACCTTCCAATAAGGGAGTAGATACAGTTATCTCATCAAGTTCTACTTTCCTCCCACTCACTTCTTTCGAGAGAAATTCCTTCTCTAGAAAGGATCCATTCTTAGCAACGAATGTCTTGCCTTCGGATCTTTGATAGAAGGTGTACCAACAGTCTCTTTTGGGTATCCTATGAAGACACATTTCTCTGATTTGGGTTCGAGCTTATCTGGTTGAAGTTTTAAACTCATAATAAAGAGGGGAGGAGGGGAAGGAAAGGGGGGGCGCCGCCCCCCTTCCCTTGTCCTATTCGGACTAGGAGGGGGAGGGGCGCGCGGACCCCTCCTTGCTCCTTCCTCTTCTCCCTCTTGGCCCATGTAGGCCCATTAACCCCCCGCGGGGGTTCCGGTAACCTCCCGGTACTCCGGTAAAATGCCGATTTCACCTGGAACCATTCCGATGTCCAAACATAGGCTTCCAATATATCAATCTTTATGTCTCGACCATTCTGAGACTCCTCGTCATGTCCGTGATCACATCCGGGACTCTGAACAAAGTTCGGTACATCAAAACTTATAAACTCATAATAAAACTGTCATCGAAACGTTAAGCGTGCGGACCCTACGGGTTCGAGAACTATGTAGACATGACCTAAAACCATTCTCGGTCAATAACCAATAGCGGGACCTGGATGCCCATATTGGTTCCTACATATTCTACGAAGATCTTTATCGGTCAAACCACATAACAACATACTTTGTTCCCTTTGTCATCGGTATGTTACTTGCCCGAGATTTGATCGTCGGTATCCAATACCTAGTTCAATCTCGTTACCGGCAAGTCTCTTTACTCGTTCTGTAATACGTCATCTCATAACTAACTCATTAGTTACATGCTTGCAAGGCTTAGGTGATGAGTATTACCGAGAGGGCCCAGAGATACCTCTCCGACAATCGGAGTGACAAATCCTAATCTCGAATTATGCCAACCCAACATGTACCTTCGGAAACACCTGTAGAGCACCTTTATAATCACCCAGTTACGTTGTGACGTTTGGTAGCACACAAAGTGTTCTTCCGGTAAACAGGAGTTGCACAATCTCATAGTTGCAGGAACTTTGTATAAGTCATGAAGAAAGCAATAGCAGTATACTAAACGATCAAGTGCTAGGCTAACAGAATGGGTCATGTCAATCACATCATTCTCCTAATGACGTGATCCCACTAATCAAATGACAACACATGTCTATGGTCAGGAAACATAACCATCTTTGATTAATGAGCTAGTCAAGTAGAGGCATACTAGTGACTATAGTTTTGTCTATGTATTCACACGTGTATCATGTTTCCGGTTAATACAATTCTAGCATGAATAATAAACATTTATCATGACATGAGGAAATAAATAATAACTTTATTATTGCCTCTAGGGCATATTTCCTTCAAATCATACATACAAATGTATGTGGTCTGATGAATGTTGAAGCTCGTGGCGGATATCGTTATTTTCTCACCTTCACAGATGATTTAAGCAGATATGGGTATATCTACTTAATGAAGCATAAGTCTGAAACATGTGAAAAGTTCAAAGAATTTCAGAGTGAAGTGGAAAATCATCGTAACAAGAAAATAAAGTTTCTACGATCTGATCATGGAGGAGAATATTTGAGTTACGAGTTTGGTTTACATTTGAAACAATGCGGAATAGTTTCGCAACTCACGCCACCTGGAACACCACAAAGAAATGGTGTGTCCGAACGTCGTAATCATACTTTACTAGATATGGTGCGATCTATGATGTCTCTTACTGATTTACCGCTATCGTTTTGGGGTTATGCTTTAGAGATGGCCGCATTCACGTTGAATAGGGCACCATCAAAATCCGTTGAGACAACACCTTATGAACTGTGGTTTGGCAAGAAACCAAAGTTGTCGTTTCTTAAAGTTTGGGGCTGCGATGCTTATGTGAAGAAACTTCAACCAGATAAGCTCGAACCCAAATCGGAGAAATGTGTCTTCATAGGATACCCAAAAGAGACTGTTGGGTACACCTTCTATCACAGATCCGAAGGCAAGACATTCGTTGCTAAGAATGGATCCTTTCTAGAGAAGGAGTTTCTCTCGAAAGAAGTGAGTGGGAGGAAAGTAGAACTTGATGAGGTAACTGTACCTGCTCCCTTATTGAAAAGTAGTTCATCATAGAAACCAGTTCCTGTGATAAATGCACCAATTAGTGAGGAAGCTAATGATATTGATCATGAAACTTCAGATCAAGTGTCTACTGAACCTCGTAGGTCTTCCAGAGTAAGATCCGCACCAGAGTGGTACGGTAATCTTGTTCTGGAAGTCATGTTACTTGACCATGATGAACCTACGAACTATGAGGAAGCGATGATGAGCCCAGATTCCGCAAAATGGCTAGAGGCCATGAAATCTGAGATGGGATCCATGTATGAGAACAAAGTATGGACTTTGGTTGACTTGCCCGATGATCGGCAAGCCATTGAGAATAAATGGATCTTTAAGAAGAAGACTGACGCTGACGGTAATGTAACTGTCTATAAAGCTCGACTTGTTGCGAAAGGTTTTCGACAAGTTCAAGGGGTTGACTACGATGAGACTTTCTCACCCGTAGCGATGCTTAAGTCTGTTCGAATCATGTTAGCGATTGCCGCATTTTATGATTATGAAATTTGGCAGATGGATGTCAAAACTGCATTCCTGAATGGATTTCTAGAAGAAGAGTTGTATATGATGCAACCAGAAGGTTTTGTCGATCCTAAAGAAGCTAACAAAGTGTGCAAGCTCCAGCGATCAATCTATGGCCTGGTGCAAGCCTCTCGGAGTTGGAATAAACGCTTTGATAGTGTGATCAAAGCATATGGTTTTATACAGACTTTTGGAGTGTGAGTTGGAGCTCTGTAGCATTTCTAATTTTATATGTTGATGACATATTATTAATTGGAAATGATATAGAATTTCTGGATAGCATAAAGGGATACTTGAATAAAAGTTTTTCAATTAAAGACCTCGGTGAAGCTGCTTACATATTGGGCATCAAGATCTATAGAGATAGATCAAGACGCTTAATAGGACTTTCACAAAGCACATACCTTGACAAAATTTTGAAAAAGTTCAAAATGGATCAGGCAAAGAAAGGATTCTTGCCTGTGCTACAAGGTGTGAAGTTGAGTCAAACTCAATGCCCGACCACAGCAGAAGATAGAGAGAAAATGAAAAATGTTCCCTATGCTTCAGCCATAGGCTCTATCATGTATGCAATGCTGTGTACCAGACCTGACGTATGCTTAGCAATAAGCTTGGCAGGAAGGTACCAAAGTAATCCAGGAGTGGATCACTGGACAGCGGTCAAGAACATCCTGGAATACCTGAAAAGGACTAAGGATATGTTTCTCGTATATGGAGGTGAAAAAGAGCTAGTCGTAAATGGCTACGTCGATGCAAGCTTTGACACTGATCCGGACGATTCTAAATCACAAACTGGATACGTGTTTATATTAAACGGTGGAGCTGTAAGTTGGTGCAGTTCTAAACAAAGCGTCGTGGCGGGATCTACATGTGAAGCGGAGTACATAGCTGCTTCCGAAGCAGCAAATGAAGGAGTCTGGATGAAGGAGTTCATTTCCGATCTAGGTGTCATACCTAATGCATCGGGACCAATGAAGATCTTCTGTGACAATACTGGTGCAATTGCTTTGGCAAAGGAATCCAGATTTCACAAGAGGACCAAGCACATCAAGAGACGCTTCAATTCCATTCGGGACCAAGTCCAAGTGGGAGACATAGAGATTTGCAAGATACATACGGATCTGAATGTTGCAGACCCGTTGACTAAGCCTCTCTCACGAGAAAAACATGATCAGCACCAAGACTCCATGGGTGTTAGAATCATTACTATGTAATCTAGATTATTGACTCTAGTGCAAGTGGGAGACTGAAGGAAATATGCCCTAGAGGGAATAATAAAGTTATTATTTATTTCCTCATATCATGATAAATATTTATTATTCATGCTAGAATTGTATTAACCGGAAACATGATACATGTGTGAATACATAGACAAAACTATAGTCACTAGTATGCCTCTACTTGACTAGCTCATTAATCAAAGATGGTTATGTTTCCTAAACATAGACATGTGTTGTCATTTGATTAGTGGGATCACATCATTAGAAGAATGATGTGATTGACATGACCCATTCCGTTAGCCTAGCACTTGATCGTTTAGTATACTGCTATTGCTTTCTTCATGACTTATACATGTTCCTGTAACTATGAGATTATGCAACTCCGTTTACCGGAGGAACACTTTGGGTGCTACCAAATGTCACAACGTAAATGGGTGATTATAAAGGAGTACTACAGGTGTCTCCGAAGGTACATGTTGAGTTGGCGTATTTCGAGATTAGGTTTTGTCACTCCGATCGTCGGAGAGGTATCTCTGGGCCCTCTCGGTAATACACATCATTATAAGCCTTGCAAGCAATGTGACCAATGAGTTGGTTACGAGATGGTGCGTTACAGAACGAGTAAAGAGACTTGCCGGTAACGAGATTGAACTAGGTATTGGATACCGACGATCAAATCTCGGGCAAGTAACATACCGATGACAAAGGGAACAACGTATGTTGTTATGCGGTTTGACCGATAAAGATCTTCGTAGAATATGTAGGAACCAATATGGGCATCCAGGTCCTGCTATTGGTTATTGACCGAGAATGGTTCTAGGTGATGTCTACATAGTTCTCGAACCCGTAGGGTCCGCACGCTTAACGTTACGATGACAGTTTTATTATGAGTTTATAAGTTTTGATGTACCGAAGTTTGTTCGGAGTCCCGGATGTGATCACGGACATGACGAGGAGTCTCGAAATGGTCGAGACATAAAGATTGATATATTGGACGACTATATTCGGACACCGGAAGTGTTCCGGGTGATTTCGGAGAAAACCGGAGTGCCGGAGGGGTTACCGGAACCCCCCGGGCAAGTATTGGGCCTTAGTGGGCCTGAGGGGAGAGAGAGGGCAGCAGCCCAGGAGGTGGCACGCCCCCTCCCAGGGAGTCCGAATTGGACTAGGGGAGGGGGGCGCGGCCCCTCTTTCCCTCTCCCTCTCCCTCTCTTTCCTTCCCCCTTCCTCCTTCCTAGTTGGACTAGGAAAGGGGAGTCCTACTCCCACTAGGAGGAGGACTCCCCCCTCCTTGGCGCGCCCCAAGGGCCGGCCGGCCTCCCCCCTTGCTCCTTTATATACGGGGGCAGGGGGGCACCCCATAGACACACAAGTTGATCTACGGATCGTTCCTTAGCCGTGTGCGGTGCCCCCCTCCACCATATTCCACCTCGGTCATATCGTCGCGGAGTTTAGGCGAAGCCCTGCACCGGTAGAACATCATCATCGTCACCACGCCGTCGTGCTGACGAAACTCATCTCTGGATCTTTGCTGGATCGGAGGCCGGAGATCGTCATCGAGCTGAACGTGTGCTGAACTCGGAGGCCCCGTACGTTCGGTGCTTGGATCGGTCGGATCGTGAAGACGTACGACTACATCAACCGCGTTGTGCTAATGCTTCCTCTTACGGTCTACGAGGGTACGTGGACGAACACTCTCCCCTCTCGTTGCTATGCCATCACCATGATCTTGCGTGTGCGTAGGAAAGTTTTTGAAATTACTACGTTCCCCAATAGCAGCTCCCCCCGTGGTAATTTTTGCACAGTAAATTCTTAAATATTCCCGAAAAAATCATATTAAATTGGCATGGCATTCCGAGGACTTTTATTTTTGGGATATTTTTATATTGCACGGATAAGTCAGGAAACAGACAGAAAAATATTATTTTACTTTATTTCTACTAAATAACAGAAAATATAAAGAGGGCACAGAAATCTGTGCTTCTAGTTTCATCCATCTCGTGATCGTCAAAATGAACCCGCTAACAAGGTTGATCAAGTCTTGTTAACAAACTCATTCCGAATAATCACGGAACCGGAGAAATTTCGAATGACACTAAGTTACCTCAACGGGGATACGAAAATCCCCAACAATAAGAATATCATACTTTTTCTTAATAGTAGGGAGAGGAAATTCAAAACCTCCAAATATAATCGATGGAACTTTTCCAATAGAGTTGATACTATAAACTTGAGGTTGTTTCCTCGGAAAGTGCACCGTGTGCTCATTGCCATTAACATGAAAAGTGACATTGCCTTTGTTGCAATCAATGACAGCCCCTGCAGTATTAAGGAAAGGTCTTCCAAAAATAATAGACATACTATCATCCTCGGGAATATCAAGAATAACAAAGTTCGTTAAAATAGTAACGTTTGCAACCACAACAGGCACATCCTCACAAATACCGACAAGTATAGCAGTTAATTTATCAGCCATTTGCAAAGATATTTCAGTAGGTGTCAACTTATTCAAATCAAGTCTACGATATAAAGAGAGATGCATAACACTAACACCGGCTCCAAGATCACATAAAGCAGTTTTAACGTAATTTCTTTTAATGGAGCATGGTATAGTAGGCACTCCGGGATCTCCAAGTTTCTTTGGTATTCCACCCTTAAAGGTGTAATTAGCAAGCATGGTGGAAATTTCAGCTTCGGGTATCTTTCTTTTATTAGTAATAATATCCTTCATATACTTAGCATAAGGATTTGTTTTGAGCACATCAGTTAATCGCATACGCAAAAAGATGGGTCTAATCATTTCAGCAAAGCGCTCAAAATCCTCATCATCCTTTTTCTTGGATGGTTTGGGAGGAAAAGGCATGGGTTTCTGAACCCATGGTTCTCTTTCTTTACCATGTTTCCTAGCAACGAAGTCTCTTTTATCATAACGTTGATTCTTTGATTGTGGGTTATCAAGATCAACAGCAGGTTCAACTTCTACATCATTATCATTACTAGGTTGAGCATCAACATGAACATTATCATTAACATTATCACTAGGTTCACGTTCATCACCTAATTGTGTTTCAGCATCAGACATAGAAATATCATTTGGATTATCAGGTGGTTCAGCAATAGGTTCACTAGAAGTTTGCACAGTCCTATCATTTTTCTTTTTCTTCCTCTTAGAAGAAATAGGCAGATGAATATTATTTCTCTGAGAATCTTGCTCGATTCTCTTAGGGTGGCCTTCAGGATACAAAGGTTCCTGAGTCATTTTACCAGTTCTAGTAGCCACTCTAACAGCATAATCATTTTTCTTACTATTCATTTCATCAAGCACTTCTTTCTGAGCTTTAAGTATTTGTTCTACTTGAGTGGTAACCATAGAAGCATGTTTGCTAACAAGTTTAAGTTCACCTCTAATATCAGCCATATAATCACTCAAGCGTTTAATCATAAAGGTATTCTGTTTTAATTGTCTACCAAAATAAGCATTAAAGTCATCTTGCTTAAACATAAAGTCATCAAACTCATCCAAGCACTGACTAGCAATTTTAGTAGGAGGGACTTCAGCTTTATCATATCTATAGAGAGAATTTACCCTTACTACCTGTGTCGGGATATCGGGAGGTTCTTCATTAAATAAGTAATTGAGATCATATACTTCTTCAACAGGCGGTAAATTAAGACCATGTATTTCTTCAATAGGAGGTAAGTTCTTAACATCTTCAGCTTTAATACCTTTACCTTTCATAGATTTCTTTGCCTCTTGCATATCTTCGGGACTGAGAAATAGAACACCTCTCTTCCTCGGAGTTGGTTTAGGAATAGGCTCAGTAATTGGCTCAGGAGTTGGCTCAGGAGGTAGCTCGGGACATGGCTCGGGAAATGCCCAATTATTTTCATTAGCCAACATATTATTCAATAGAAGTTCAGCATCATCCGGTGTTCTTTCCCTGAAAAGAGAACCAGCACAACTATCCAGGTAATCTCTGGAAGCATCGATTAGTCCATTATAAAAGATATCAAATATTTCAGGTTTCTTAAGAGGATGATCAGGCAAAGCATTAAGTAACTTGAGAAGCCTCCCCCAAGCTTGTGGGAGACTCTCTTCTTCAATTTGCACAAAATTGTATATTTCCCTCAAAGCAGCTTGTTTCTTATGAGCTGGGAAATATTTAGCAGAGAAGTAATAAATCATATCCTGGGGACTTTGCACACAACCAGGATCAAGAGAATTAAACCATTTCTTAGCATCACCCTTTAATGAGAACAGAAATATTTTGAGTATATAAAAGTGGCGCGATCTCAGGTTATTAGTAAATAGGGCAGCTATATCATCTAACTTACGAAGATGTGCCACAACAGTTTCAGATTCATAGCCATAAAAAGGATCAGATTCAACCAAAGTAATTATATCTGGATCGACAGAAATATCATAATAATCATAATCAGGAACACAGATAGGTGAAGCAGCAAAAGCAGGGTCGGGTCTCATCCTACCTCTAAAAGATTCTTTACTCCACTTAATTAGCAACCTCTTACGTTCAAGACTATCCTGGCAAGCAACAACAACTTCCAAAGATTCAGCACTAAAAAGATAACCCTCAGGAATAGCAGGCATAGGATCATCATCACTAACATCATCATGTTCAGATTCAATAATTTCTCTTTCTCTAGACCTAGCAATTTGCTCATCAAGAAATTCACCGAGTGGCACAGTAGTATCAAGCATAGAAGTAGTTTCATCATAAGTATCATGCATAGCAGAAGTGGCATCATCAATAACATGCGACATATCGGAACGAATAGAAGAAGCAGGTTTAGGTGTCGCTAGCTTACTCATAACAGAAGGTGAATCAAGTGCAGAGCTAGATGGCAGTTCCTTACCTCCCCTCGTAGTTGAGGGATAAATTTTTGTTTTAGCGTCTTTCAAGTTCTTCATAGTGTCCAGCAAATAAATCCCAAGTGCCTCAAAGAATATAGCTATGCTCCCCAGCAACGGCGCCAGAAAAAGTTCTTCATAACCCACAAGTATAGGGGATCGCAACAGTTTTTGAGGGTAGAGTATTCAACCCAAATTTGTTGATTCGACACAAGGGGAGCCAAAGAATATTCTCAAGTATTAGCAGCTGAGTTGTCAATTCAACCACACCTGGAATCTTAGTATCTGCAGCAAAGTGTTTAGTAGCAAAGTAATATGATAGTGGTGGTAACGGTAACAAAAGTAAAGACAACAAAAGTAATGTTTTTGGTATTTTGTAGTGATTGTAACAGTAGCAATGGAAAAGTAAATAAGCGTAAACCAGTATATGGAAAACTCGTAGGCACCGGATTAGCGATCGATAATTATGCCGGATGTGGTTCATCATGTAACAGTCATAACATAGGGTGACACAGAACTAGCTCCAGTTCATCAATGTAATGTAGGCATGTATTCCGAATATAGTCATACGTGCTTATGGAAAAGAACTTGCATGACATCTTTTGTCCTACCCTCCCGTGGCAGCGGGGTCCTAATGGAAACTAAGGGATATTAAGGCCTCCTTTTAATAGAGAACCGGAACAAAGCATTAGCACATAGTGAATACATGAACTCCTCAAACTACGGACATCACCGGGAGTGGTCCCGATTATTGTCACTTTGGGGTTGCCGGATCATAATACATAGTAGGTGACTATAGACTTGCAAGATAGGATCTAGAACACACACATATTCATGAAAACATAATAGGTTCAGATCTGAAATCATGGCACTCGGGCCCTAGTGACAAGCATTAAGCATAGCAAAGTCATAGAAACATCAATCTCAGAAGATAGTGGATACTAGGGATCAAACCCTAACAAAACTAACTCGATTACATGATAAATCTCATCCAACCCATCACCATCCAGCAAGCCTACGATGCAATTACTCACGCACGGTGGTGAGCATCATGAAATTGGTGATGGAGGATGATTGATGATGACGACGGCGACGAATCCCCCTCTCCGGAGCCCCGAACGGATTCCAGATCAGCCCTCCCGAGAGAGATTAGGGCTTGGTGGCGGCTCCGTATCGTAAAACGCGATGAAACTTTCTCTCTGATTTTTTTCTCCCCGAAAGCCAATATATGGAGTTGGAGTTGGCGCCGGAGGGCCACCAGGGGGCCCACGAGGTAGGGGGTGCGCCCAGGGGGAGGGGCGGGCCCCCACCCTCGTGAACAGGGTGTGGGCCCCCTGGCCTTCATCTTTGGCGAGGATTTTTTATTATTTATTCTAAGATATTCCGTGGAGTTTCAGGTCATTCCGAGAACTTTTGTTTTCTGCACATAAAACAAGACCATGGCAATTCTGCTAAAAACAGCGTCAGTCCGGGTTAGTTCCATTCAAATCATACAAGTTAGAGTCCAAAACAAGGGCAAAAGTGTTTGGAGAAGTAGATATGACGGAGACGTATCACTCCGCGATCTGCACATGTTCAGCTCGGTGATGTTCCACGAACTCTTGATCCAGTTGAGGTCGAGGGAGAGTTCCGTTAGCACGATGGCGTGGCGACGGTTATGATGAAGTTACCGGCGCAGGGCTTCGCCTAAGCACTACGACGATATGACCGAGGTGTGTAACTGTGGAGGGGGGGCACCGCACACGGCTAAAACAATTGTCAACTTGTGTGTCTATGGGGTGCCCCCTCCCCTGTATATAAAGGAGGGGAGGAGGAGGCCGGCGGCCAACAAGGGGCACACCAAGGGGGAGGATTCCTACTCCCAGTAGGAGTAGGTCTCCCACCTTTCCTAGTCCAAGAAGGAGAAGAGGGAAAGAGGAGAGGAGAGAAGGAAGGAGAGGGGCACCCCCCCTTCCCTTGTCCAATTCGGACTGGGCAGGGGGGGGGGCGCCACCTCTGGGCGGCCCTCTCTCTTCTCCACTAAGGCCCACTAAGGCCCATTAATCCCCCGGGGGGTTCCGGTAACCCCCTCCGGTACTCCAGTTTTATCCGAAACTTCTGGGAACACTTCCGGTGTCCGAATATAGTCGTCCAATATATCAATCTTTATGTCTCGATCATTTTGAGACTCCTCGTCATGTCTGTGATCACATCTGGGACTCCGAACAATCTTCGGTACATCATATCACATAAACTCATAATACCAATCGTCATCGAACGTTAACCGTGCGAACCCTACGGGTTCGAGAACTGTGTAGACATGACCGAGACACGTCTCTGGTCAATAACCAATAGCGGAACCTGGATGATCATATTGGTTCCTACATATTCTATGAAGATCTTTATCGGTCAAACCGCATAACAACATACATTGTTCCCTTTGTCATCGGTATGTTACTTGCCCGAGAATCGATTGTCGGTATCTCAATACCTAGTTCAATCTCGTTACTGGCAAGTCTCTTTACTCGTTCCCTAATACTTCATCCTGCAACTAACTCATTAGTCACAATGCTTGCAAGGCTTATAGTGATGAGTATTACCGAGAGGGCCCAGAGATACCTCTTCGAAAACACAGAGTGACAAATCCTAATCTCAATCTATGCCAACCCAACAAACACCTTTGGAGACACCTGTAGAGCACCTTTATAATCACCCATTTACGTTGTAACGTTTGGTAGCACACAAAGTGTTCCTCCGGTATTCGGGAGTTGCATAATCTCATAGTCTGAGGAACTTGTATAAGTTATGAAGAAAGCAGTAGCAATGAAACTAACACGATCATAATGCTAAGCTAACGGATGGGTCATGTCCATCACATCATTCTCCTAATGCTGTGATCTCGTCCATCAAATGACAACACATTTCTATGGTTAGGAAACATAACCATCTTTGATTAACGAGCTAGTCAAGTAGAGGCATACTAAGGACTATATGTTTGTCTATGTATTGACACATGTACTAAGTTTCAGGTTAATACAATTCTAGCATGAACAATAAACATCTATCATGAATTAAGGAAATAAATAATAACTTTATTATTGCCTCTAGGGCATATTTCCTTCACGGTGACCGCCCCAAGGGTTGCCAAAGTGTACGAGTTCGGCGACCGCCCCCAAGGATTGCCATTTGTACGGGTTCGGTGATCGCCCTCAAGGGTCCCTTAGTGGAATCACGACATCTTGCATTGTGCGAGGACGTGAGGAGATTATGGTGGCCCTAGTGGCTTCTTGGGGAGCATTATGCCTCCACACCGCTTCAAACGGAGATTAGCATCCGCAAGGGCGTGAACTTCGGGATACATCGTCGTTTCCGCGTCCCTCGATTATCTCTTACCCGAGCCCTTTACTTATGCACTTTACTTTGTGATAGCCATATTGTTTCTTGTCATATATCTTGCTATCACTTAGTAGTTTATCTTGCTTAGCATAAGTTGTTGGTGCACATAGGCGAGCCTAGTTGTTGTAGGTTTTGTGCTTGACAAAATAATCGCTAGGTTTATTCTGTATTTGTTCAAGCCTAAACCGTATTTATTTTAAAGCGCCTATTC
>NC_041386.1:739011724-739014413 GCF_002162155.2 Triticum dicoccoides | reverse complement strand
TCTAGGCGACATCCACGATCTTTCAATCCGCAACTCGCCCCTTCTACTCGATCCCCACGCGACTCGTCGCCGCCAGGGCACCTCGACCGATCTCCCGCCTCCTTGCCCCCGCTCTGGCGAGCCGCTGCTTCCCCGCCACCAGCCACCTTCCTTCCCCTCTTAGGTCATCTCCCTCTCCTTCGATGGCCTCTCTCCCTTGCGCCCTTCTCCTCTGCACCTCCGGCCACCATCACCGGCTAACCACTCGCACAACGTCGCCTACATCTTCCCCCAGCAGGGCTCTGTCCCTCTGCCGCTTCGCCTCGTGCACCCTCCGGCGGAGCTCGGGACAAATGCGAGTGATCGCTGGTGGAGGTGTAGTATGTATATTTACGGAGTGTGGGTTGAATACCAAAAAATGAAGGGACATTTCTACAAAAATGTCGTGACGGTGAACCCGACAGAAGCAATGCATACTTTATTAGTAGGTAAATATATGTCCTCCTTGCGAACATTCCAAGTTTCCTACTTCATCATCACTACTAGGGAAAACCCTAGCAGTAGCGCGTGTTTTGTGCCCACTAGTAGCGCGGGAAGCCACGCTACTAATAAGGCGCTACAGCTATTGCTTAGCAGTAACGCGTGCCATCACGCGCTACTGCTAGTACAAATAGCTGCAGCACTTGTCCAGTACCGCGCTACTGCTATGGTATCTACTTGCAGCGTGTTTTCTTTCCATCGCTACTAATATTTTTTTAGTGTATTTATGCGCCATCATACAAATATTGGTACAATACCAGCTGTTATGAGGTTTACATTATTATGTCCATAACAGTGTATTAAATGAAGGTGGATTAGGTTCAAGTGGAGGCAATATGTGGTGCATGTCAAAAGTATACTACTAATCCAAACTTGATCTAGTTTGGATTAGTAGTACTTTCGATGTGCACCACATGTTGCCTCCACTTGAATCTAATCCGCCAGCACAAGATATTTAATCATCATCATGGTCATTACCACCAACAGTATTTATTTAATCACCACTAACACTAGCTAATAATAATCATCATAGTCATTACCACCAACACTAGCTATTTTATCATCATAGTAATAGTGTAGCACATCATCATCCTGAAACTCATTTCTAGCCAGCTACTCACTCCTGCTACTCACTCCTGCTGCTCTCTCTTAGGTAAAAGAACATAAAACATGTGTAGCTCTCCTCCTTGATCAAGTTGGAGCATGCAGATGAACCCGTCTCCTAATCGTGGAAGGCGCCTCTGGTTGCTGCTCCCTAGTACTTCTCTGCGCTCCCCCAACACATATTTGGTCCAGTCTTGCACTATTAAGCATCCGTCGCTAATCTTGAATGCACTAAAGTAAGCTGTAGGATATCTTGGCCGTAAGTTGATAATACTCATGATACCTTTAGTCTTGATCCCATAAGGCACAACATTTATCGGGAGTCCCTGTTGAAGAACATCGTATGGTAACATACTTAGCAATGAAGTTTAGCTTCAAAAATAATGTATGGAAAAGATGCAATGAGTATAAAAAGTAAAAATCTTACCATCCTTCCTAAATGGATGTGAACGTAGTTCATTACAAACACTATTGGTCGCACATTTTCAGTACTAAGATTTCTAAATGCAGGAAGAAAATTTGTCTTGACAGTATCAAGATCCTCAAGCCATGAAACATAATGACTGAGCTCCTCGCAGTTGAGTTTAGCACCAGGACAGTATACGGTCCTGTCTACCAAGCGCTGGACATGTTTGCTTGCACGGAAATAAGCTGACAATACAAATTAGTTGTCAACTATTTTTGAATAAACAATATCAAAGACATAAATATGGTTGAGAAACTTACATAATGGTATAACTGGAGGCATTTGCACATTGACCCAGATGTCGGTATTACCTTCAATATCATCTTCCGGACGAATATCAAAGGTGATAACCATATCAGGCTCAAATGCATAAGTCTTGCATAGTGCTCGCCATGTTTTGCATCCAAAATAGGTGTAGTCGTCTGAATTGTATAACTTTGCATGGAAAATATAACCATGCTCGGTCTTCAAGTAAACTTTCTTTTCCTCCATACTATGACTGAAACCTATCTTATCCAATACAAAAACTCTTGCATGGTAGGGGATACGCTAGTAGAATAGTAAAAAAATATAAGTTGAAGCAAATGAAGCAGATGTCATGCTTAATTACGAAAAAAGACTTGTCGTTGTGACTTACTGTATCCACTTCGAAGTTCTCGTCCAGCTTGATGCTGAAGCGCCTATCATCATCTAGGAAGATTCCATCGCACAGGCCGCGCTCGTCTTCGCAGTATTTGCAAATACCGAAATCCTTCTCGTCGTCAGACATTTCCTATGTTCATAGTTAAAACATTAATTGAAAATCGATCGAAGACAACTACCAAGATACTCAACACACAAATCCGGGGCACTCGATATTTCCTACATATTCTAGCACAAGTCATGCCAAAATTCACGGAAAAATCCGGCATGACCTTTGCTAAAATAGGACATATCGAGCGCCTGAAATTTGCCGGAACGGAAATGAATCAACACTCCGGCAAAACATAGGCCACTCGAAGGTATAACCTGCAAACATGACCGGCCACTTGGATATTGAGCAACACAAGATATACATTTCAAAATATCTTATAGGACTCAAATTAGCATGCATTCAATAAG
>NC_041386.1:738991162-739010834 GCF_002162155.2 Triticum dicoccoides | reverse complement strand
ACGGCGGCGAGGCGGGGTCGGGGGAGACGGTGGCGAGGCGGGGTCGGGAATTGGGGGAGGAAGCAGAGGAGAGGGAATCAGGCCGCGCGGGGGGTTAGGTGAAAATAGCTTTAACTGTAGCGTGGGAAGGAAAAACGCGCTGCTGCTAAAATCCGTAGTAGTAGCGCTGTTCGAAGAAGGGCGCTACTACTATACCTAGAACGCCGAGAACGGTGTGGCAATTATAGTAGTAGCGCTTTCTTTCCGGGCAGCGCTACTGCTAAGCTTCTAACTGTAGCGCGGTTCTGCCAAACGCGCTACTGCTAAGTAGCAGTAGCGCCTCATTTTAACAAGCACTACTAGTAACATTCTGTGTATAAGGTTTTCCCTAGTAGTGCATGCACACGGTGTCATGTACTCTACCCAAAGCATCAATGTCCTTCTTATATCCATCCGGGGTGAAATCCAAAACATGCACACGATCTTCATTTTCAAGATCCGAGTGTTGAATAATCATGTACTCCCTCCGTAACTAATATAAGAGTGTTTAGATCACCATTTTAGTAATCTAAATGGTCTTATATTAGTTTACAAAGGAAGTAACTATCACCGGACGGTAAGTATATGACATCCTGATGACAATATGTACCACCAAAACACGGTTCCCTTGCGTGGTACAAGGATACAATTTCATAAACATTTGTCATTGTAGCTTACTTACACACATATCGATCCCTTTATATCTTTTTTAGTGTCATCGATCCCTTTATATCAAGCCATTCATTTCTGGGCGATAATTCATTCACTTGGCCCAAAAATGACACAAAGCCCAATTTTATTAAAAGAAAAATATTTTCTGAAAAGGAGATCCCGCTGCCTTTGCGGTAAATGAGGAACAAACGTCAAAAAAGAAAATGGGCAACCAAACTGTATATGCATGGAAACATGTACTCCATCCAATCCATATTAAAGGTGTACTCAATCAGCGATAATTTTTCAAAATTATTTTATACTTTGAATCAAAGAAACCCATAGTATTTTTTAACATGTATTTGGTCCTCCAAAATTATTATATTTTGTATCTATTTTGTACATGGTTTATTTTCTTCTTTAACTTTTATTATCCTGTAAAATCATATAACTTTTTGTATAAAAATTAAATGTAATATATATAAAACATCAAACTCTATTACACACAGAGGACATGTATCAATTCCATTATATAGCGATACCGTCTATAGAGAGTCTGAGAAAATTCGAAACAAGTAGTCCGAACCATAACCGCCACTGTTCACGTCTCATACCTCTTCAGTGTAAAGGTCACTGATTTCGGTGAGATATGACGCTACGCACCCGTGCTTCCAAGATGCCCACATCTACTCTCCCCGTGCCGCCAGTGGTTCCCACCTTATCTACTTAACCAAGATGGCTTGTTTAGGTTTAAGACAACATAAAACCAATGGTTCCCGCGTGTTTATAATAAACTTTTTTTCTTCAAAATTATTCATATTGCGGCTAAATATATGGTATTTGTATAAATTGATATATCAATATTTCTACATACACCAAGCGGATATTAGCAATAACATGATGCCACCATATATTAATATTAATATTTTAGCATATACTTCTAATATTTATTATTGCAAAAAAATTTATCTCTTAATATGAAATGATATTATGTTGCAAAAATGTTTTATTCAATTCGGCATGTTAAATATCCTATTACAATATATTTATCGTAGATCTAGGCAAACTAGAAGTATCACATTAATACTAAAATTATTAAATGCCCTTAGTGCATTTCAGTGCCTTTATATGTATGTGTTTGTGTTTATGAAGTGCCTTTATTAGCAAGATTAACATTGTACCAACATTTTCTGAAAAAAGTGCTGATCACATTTCTGAAACTTGTGAAGATTTCGTTAATGTGATGTATATATCTTTAATGTACAACTTGTTATTTTCGAATTACATGTACATTTTTTTTACAATTTGCAAACATTTTTCATCCATATAATCAAGAAGTGTATTATGAATTATTAATATTTTCTAATTTTTTTAATTCACATAGTACGTTTTTTCTATATATCAAAAACTTTTTATGCATATTTAACATTTTTAAAATGTAAAATTACCATTTTTTAAAATTTAACAAAAATGTGAAACATTTAACAATAGGAAAACAAAAATGTAAATAAAAACTAAATAAAAACGCAAAAAAGAAGAAACAGAATGTCAGCAAGCAAGCCGTAGCAACTGGGCCAGCTCATTGTCTGCTCCATGCGGGCGCCACTATATCTCGCCCTCAGCGAGTCCAGCTTCGGACTCGCTGAAGGGGCGACTGAGATGGGCCGGCTCGTGCGCGCGGGGTTCCAGCTTTCCATTTTTTTGTACGTTTTCTGTTTTTTTTCTTCCTTTATTTTTTACTTTTATTTATACTTCAAAATATTATAAATACATATTACAAAAATACTTTACAAAAAACATTTGACAAATGTTGAACAATTATTATAAAATTATGAAAAATTATTTGAAAAATGTTGAACAAGTATTTGAAAATGTTCAATGATTACTTTTAAAATATTGAACAAGTATTTGAAAATTTTCAATGATTATTTTTAAAATATTGAACAAGTATTTGAAAATGTTGAACAAAGCATTCGAATAATGTTGAATGTGTATAGAAAAAATGTTAATCATGAAATATTTTGATCATGTACATAAAAATGTTAATCAAATATTTGAAAAAGAATTGAGCAAGTGTTTGAAAAATGTTAATCAACCATTTGAGAAATGTTAAATGTGTACAGAGAAAATGTTGACCATGTATCAAAAATTGTTAATCAACCATTAAAAAATGTTGAACAAGGATTTGAAAAATATTAATCAAGGATTTGAAAAATGGTAAATATCTATAAAAAATGTTGAGCATGCATTAAACAAATGATGAAAAATATTATCTTGCAGATCAAAATGTTAATCAAGTATTTAAGAAATTTTTAATAATTATTTCAAAAATGTTAATCAACCTTTTAGAAAATGTTAAATAATTATAGAAAATATGTTGACCAAGTACTAAATGTTAAATAATTATAGAAAATAATTATTTGGAAACTGTTAAATATGTAAAAAAAAATATTGACTATGTATTCAAAATATGTTAGTCTTGTATTTGAAAAATGTTATTTAATAATTTGATTTCTTTTGAAAAATATGTATAGAAAAAATGTTGACCTTGTATTTAAAAGATATTAAATTTGTACTAAAAATGAAAAACAAGTATTAAAAAAATATGTAGAATGAAAACCGAAAGAAACAAAGAAAGACCAAAAAAGAAAGAAAACCGATAAAAATAAAGAAAGACACAAAGAATGTCTTGCGGCCACTCCCAGCCATTGCCTCTGACGCCGTCCTGGTGTGCTCGATCCTTGGTCGCACGGGCGCATATAGGATCTGAGCAATCTCCTGGATCAGAAAGCCGTGGAGCCACCTGTCCTCCTAGAAGAAAATGCTTCTTCCGCTATCCATGTCGATGAAAACAGCCCTGGGTCGACATTGATCTCAAACAATGCCCACGGCTTGCTCCTGTCTGTTGGAGCAGGCCGAGGAAGAAGAAGCAACACAGGTCTGGAGGTAGAGGAAGAAAACACACAGGCTTTGGCACGCACATAACTTTGCCGTTTTCTGTATTTCTTCTCACCTGATGCAACTCGGTACAAGTCATATTAATAGAGATACATGCACACGTACTGCTACTGCTGATCCACTAGGGCGTGTTTGGTTGCCCGCATGCAGCCCAACCAGGCCCGCGCGGGATGTGCGCTGCCTGTTTGGTTGGCTTGCAGCCCGCAGCCTGGCCCGGCGGAAACTGCCGAATCGGCAGTTTCTCGCGAGCCTGGCCGGGCGCGGCCGCACGTGCAGGGCAGTTGCACGCCTCGGGCAGCGCGGGAGACGGAGGCGACGTCTCATTACTCGCCGCCCACTCTCTTGTCACCGTCCAGGCACACTGTTCCCACCGCTCCCTCTCTCTCCCTCACCGCCCCTCTCTCTCCTCTCCTCTTCTCCGATGGCTCCGCCACGCCCACCGCCACGCCACCCTCTGACCCCGGTCGACCAGCGCATCGCCAGCATCCAGGAGCGCTGGCTGGCCGGGCTCCAGAACTCGGGCCGCGACCTGGCGTCGGCGCTGCGGGCGCCGTCCCCCATCTGCTGCCGGCCTCCACGAGCGCCGGCCAATGCGGTGCCGGCCGTGTTGGGGAACGTTGCAGAAAATAAATTTTCTTCCTACGGTTTCACCAAGATCCATCTATGAGTTCATCTAAGCAACGAGTGATAGGAGTGCATCTACATACCCTTATAGATAGCGAGCGGAAGCGCTCAAGAGAACGGGGATGATGGTGTCGTACTCGCCGTGATCCAAATCACTGATGACCCAGTGCCGAACGGACAGCACCTCCGCGTTCAACACACGTACGGAGCGGATGACGTCTCCTCCTTCTTGATCCAGCAAGGGGGAACGAGAGGTTGAGGAAGAAGGCTCCAGCAGCAGCACGACGGCGTGGTGGTGGTGGAGAGGCAGTACTCCGACAGGGCTTCGCCAAGCTCTTGACGGAGGAGGAGAGGTGTTGGCGAGGGAAGGGGCTGCGCCTTGGATGTTGTGTGCAGCCCTCCCCTCGCCCCTCTATTTATAGGGGAAGGGGGAAGGGGGCCGGCCCCCTCTAGATGAGATCTAGAGGGGAGGGGGCGGCCAAGGGAGGGGGCTTGCCACCCAAGCAAGGGGGCGCCCCCACTAGGGTTTTCCCCCCAACCCTAGGCGCATGGGCCCAAGGGGGGGCGCCCCCAGCCCTCCAGGGGCTGGTTCCCTGCCCACTACGGCCCATGAGGCCCTCCGAGAGAGGTGGCCCCTCCCGGTGGACCCCCGGAACCCCTCCGGTGGCCCCGCTACAATACCGATATGCCCCCGAAACTTTCCGGTGACCGTATGAGAACTTCCCATATATAAATCTTCACCTTCGGACCATTCCGGAACTCCTCGTGACGTCTGGGATCTCATCCGGGACTCCGAACAACATTCGGTAATCACATACAAGTCTTCCTAATAACCCTAGCGTCACCGAACCTTAAGTGTGTAGACCCTACGGGTTCGGGAGACACGCAGACATGACCGAGACGGCTCTCCGGTCAATAACCAACAGCGGGATCTGGATACCCATGTTGGCTCCCACATGCTCCTCGATGATCTCATCGGATGAACCACGATGTCGAGGATTCAATCAACCCCGTATACAATTCCCTTTGTCAATCGGTACGTTACTTGCCCGGGACTCGATCGTCGGTATCCCAATACCTCGTTCAGTCTCGTTACCGGCAAGTCACTTTACTCGTACCGTAATGCATGATCCCGTGACCAAACACTTGGTCACTTTGAGCTCATTATGATGATGCATTACCGAGTGGGCCCAGAGATACCTCTCCGTCATACGGAGTGACAAATCCCAGTCTCGATCAGTGTCAACCCAACAAACACTTTCAGAGATACCTGTAGTGCACCTTTATAGTCACCCAGTTACGTTGTGACATTTGGTACACCCAAAGCACTCCTACGGTATCCGGGAGTTACACGATCTCATGGTCTAAGGAAAAGATACTTGACATTGTAAAAGCTCTAGCAAAACGAACTACACGATCTTGTGCTACGCTTAGGATTGGGTCTTGTCCATCACATCATTCTGCTAATGATGTGATCCCGTTATCAACGACATCTAATGTCCATAGTCAGGAAACCATGACTATCTGTTGATCAACGAGCTAGTCAACTAGAGGCTTACTAGGGACATATTATGGTCTATGTATTCACACGTGTATTACGATTTCCGGATAATACAATTATAGCATGAATAAAGACAATTATCATGAACAAGGAAATATAATAATAATCCTTTTATTATTGCCTCTAGGGCATAGTTCCAACAGTCTCCCACTTGCACTAGAGTCAATAATCTAGTTACATTGTGATGAATCGAACACCCATAGAGTTCTGGTGCTGATCATGTTTTGCTCGCGAAAGAGGTTTAGTCAACGGATCTGCGACATTCAGATCCGTATGTACTTTGCAAATATCTATGTCTCCATCTTGAACATTTTCACGGATGGAGTTGAAACAACGTTTGATGTGCCTAGTCTTCTTGTGAAACCTGGGCTCCTTGGCAAGGGCAATAGCTCCAGTATTGTCACAGAAGAGTTTGATCGGCCCCGACGCATTGGGTATGAACCCTAGGTCGGTGATGAGCTCCTTCACCCAAATTTCTTCATGTACTGCCTCCGAGGCTGCCATGTACTCCGCTTCACATGTAGATCCCGCCACGACGCTCTGCTTGCAGCTGCACCAGCTTACTGCTCCACCATTCAACATATATACGTATCCGGTTTGTGAATTAGAGTCATCCAGATCTGTGTCGAAGCTAGCGTCGATGTAACCCTTTACGATGAGCTCTTCGTCACCTCCATAAACGAGAAACATGTACTTTGTCCTTTTCCGGTACTTCAGGATATTCTTGACTGCTGTCCAGTGTTCCTTGCCGGGATTACTTTGGTACCTTCCTACCAAACTTACGGCAAGGTTTACATCAGGTCTGGTACACAACATGGCATACATAATAGATCCTATGGCTGAAGCATAGGGGATGACACTCATCTCTTCTTTATCTTTTGCCGTGGTCGGGCATTGAGCCAAGCTCAATCTCACACCTTGCAATACAGGCAAGAAACCTTTCTTGGACTGATCCATTTTGAACTTCTTAAAAATCTTATCAAGGTATGTGCTTTGTGAAAGACCTATGAGGCTTCTCGATCTATCCCTATAGATCTTGATGCCTAATATGTAAGCAGCTTCTCCAAGGTCCTTCATTGAAAAACACTTATTCAAGTAGGCCTTAATGCTGTCCAAAAGTTCTATATCATTTCCCATCAAGAGTATGTCATCTACATATAATATGAGAAATGCTACAGAGCTCCCACTCACTTTCTTGTAAACGCATGCTTCTCCATAAGTCTGCATAAACCCAAACGCTTTGATCATCTCATCAAAACGAATGTTCCAACTCCGAGATGCTTGCACCAGCCCATAAATGGATCGCTGGAGCTTGCATACTTTGTTAGCATTCTTAGGATCGACAAAACCTTCCGGCTGCATCATATACAGTTCTTCCTTAAGATGTCCATTAAGGAATGCCGTTTTGACGTCCATCTGCCATATCTCATAATCATAGTATGCGGCAATTTCTAACATTATTCGGACGGACTTCAGCTTCGCTACGGGAGAGAATGTCTCATCGTAGTCAACCCCTTGAACTTGTCAATAACCCTTAGCGACAAGTCGAGCTTTATAGATGGTAACATTACCATCCGGGTCCGTCTTCTTCTTAAAGATCCATTTGTTTTCTATCGCTCGCCGATCATCGGGCAAGTCTGTCAAAGTACATAGTTTGTTTTCATACATGGATTCTATCTCGGATTGCATGGCTTCAAGCCATTTGTTGGAATCTGGGCCCGCCACCGCTTCTTCATAGTTCGAAGGTTCACCGTTGTCTAACAACATGATTTCCAAGACAGGGTTGCTGTACCACTCTGGTGCGGAACGTGTCCTCGTGGACCTACGAAGTTCAGTAGCAACTTGATCCGAAGTACCTTGATCATCATCATTAATTTCCTCTCCAGTCGGTGTAGGCACCACAGGAACATTTTCCTGAGCTGTACTACTTTCCGGTTCAAGAGGTAGTACTTCATCGAGTTCTACTTTCCTCCCACTTACTTCTTTCGAGAGAAACTCTCTTTCCAGAAAGGATCCGTTCTTGGCAACAAAGATCTTGCCCTCGGATCTTAAGTAGAAGGTATACCCAATGGTTTCCTTAGGGTATCCTATGAAGACACATTTTTCCGACTTGGGTTCGAGCTTTTCAGGTTGAAGTTTCTTGACATAAGCATCGTATCCCCAAACTTTTAGAAACGACAGCTTAGGTTTCCTCCCAAACCATAATTCATACGGTGTCGTCTCAACAGATTTAGACGGTGCCCTATTTAAAGTGAATGTAGCTGTCTCTAGAGCGTATCCCCAAAATGATAGCGGTAAATCGGTAAGAGACATCATAGACCGCACCATATCCAATAGAGTGCGATTACGACGTTCGGACACACCATTACGCAGAGGTGTTCCAGGCGGCGTGAGTTGTGAAACGATTCCACATTTTCTTAAGTGCGTACCAAATTCGTGACTTAAATATTCTCCTCCGCGATCTGATCGTAGGAACTTTAACTTTCGGTCACGTTGATTCTCTACCTCATTCTGAAATTCCTTGAACTTTTCAAAGGTCTCAGACTTGTGTTTCATTAAGTAGACATACCCATATCTACTCAAGTCATCAGTGAGAGTGAGAACATAACGATATCCTCCGTGAGCCTTAACGCTCATTGGACCGCGCACATCAGTATGTATGATTTCCAACAAGTTGGTTGCTCGTTCCATTGTTCCGGAGAACAGAGTCTTGGTCATCTTGCCTATGAGGCATGGCTCGCATGTGTCAAACGATTCATAATCTAGAGACTCTAAAAGTCCATCAGCATGGAGCTTCTTCATGTGCTTGACACCAATGTGACCAAGGCGGCAGTGCCACAAGTATGTGGGACTATCGTTATCAACTTTACATCTTTTGGTATTCACACTATGAATATGTGTAACATTACGCTCGAGATTCATTAAGAATAAACCATTGACCATCGGGGCATGACCATAAAACATATCTCTCATATAAATAGAACAACCATTATTCTCGGATTTAAATGAGTAGCCATCTCGTATCAAACGAGATCCAGATACAATGTTCATGCTCAAACTTGGCACTAAATAACAATTATTGAGGTTTAAAACTAATCCTATAGGTAAATGTAGAGGTAGCGTGCCGACGGCAATCACATCGACCTTGGAACCATTCCCGACGCTCATCGTCACCTCGTCCTTCGCCAGTCTCCGCTTATTCCGCAACTCCTGCTGTGAGTTACAAATGTGAGCAATGGCACCGGTATCAAATACCCAGGAGTTACTACGAGTACTGGTAAGGTACACATCAATTACATGTATATCACATATACCTTTGGTGTTTCCGGCCTTCTTGTCTGCTAAGTATTTGGGGCAGTTCCGTTTCCAGTGACTCTTCCCTTTGCAATAAAAGCACTCAGTGTCAGGCTTGGGTCCATTCTTTGACTTCTTCCCGGCAACTGGCTTACTGGGCGCGGCAACATCCTTGCCGTCCTTCTTGAAGTTCTTCTTACCCTTGCCCTTCTTGAACTTGGTGGTTTTATTGACCATCAACACTTGATGTTCTTTCTTGATCTCTACCTCTGCTGACTTCAACATTGAAAATACTTCAGGAATAGTTTTCACCATCCCCTGCATATTGTAGTTCATCACAAAGCTCTTGTAGCTCGGTGGGAGCGACTGAAGGATTCTGTCAATCACCGCCTCGTCCGGGAGGTTAATGTCCAGCTGGGATAGGCGGTTGTGCAACCCAGACATTTTGAATATGTGCTCACTGACAGAACTATTTTCCTCCATCTTACAACTGTAGAACTTGTCGGAGACTTCATATCTCTCGACCCGGGCATGAGCTTGGAAAACCATTTTCAGCTCCTCGAACATCTCATATGCTCCGTGTTGCTCAAAACGCTTTTGGAGCCCCGGTTCTAAGCTGTAAAGCATGCCGCACGGAACGAGGGAGTAATCATTAGCACGTGACTGCCAAGCGTTCATAACGTCTTGGTTCTCTGGGATGGGTGCTTCACCTAGCGGTCCTTCTAGGACATATGCTTTCTTGGCAGCTATGAGGATGATCCTCAGGTTCCGGACCCAATCCGTATAGTTGCTGCCATCATCTTTCAGCTTGGTTTTCTCTAGGAACGCGTTGAAGTTCATGTTGACATGAGCGTTGGCCATTTGATCTACAAGACATATTTGCAAAGGTTTTAGACTAAGTTCATGATAATTAAGTTCATCTAATCAAATTATTTTAATGAACTCCCACTTAGATTAGACATCCCTCTAGTCATCTAAGTGTTACACGATCCGAGTCGACTAGGCCGTGTCCGATCATCACGTGAGACGGACTAGTCATCATCGGTGAACATCTCCATGTTGATCGTATCTTCCATACGACTCATGTTCGACCTTTCGGTCTCTGTGTTCCGAGGCCATGTCTGTACATGCTAGGCTCATCAAGTTAACCCTAAGTGTTTTTGCATGTGTAAAACTGTCTTACACCCGTTGTATGTGAACGTAAGAATCTATCACACCCGATCATCACTTGGTGCTTCGAAACGACGAACTTTAGCAACGGCGCACAGTTAGGGGAGAACACTTTTCTTGAAATTGTTATAAGGGATCATCTTATTTACTACCGTCGTTCTAAGTAAACAAGATGCATAAACATAATAAACATCACATGCAATTATATAGTTGTGACATGATATGGCCAATATCATATAGCTCCATTGATCTCCATCTTCGGGTCTCCATGATCATCTTCGTCACCGGCATGACACCATGATCTCCATCATCATGATCTCCATCATCGTGTCTCCATGAAGTTGCTCGCCAACTATTACTTCTACTACTATGGATAACAGTTTAGCAATAAAGTAAAGTAATTACATGGCGTTAATCATTGACACACAGTTCATACAATAATTAAGACAACTCCTATGGCTCCTGCCGGTTGTCATACTCATCGACATGCAAGTCGTGATTCCTATTACAAGAACATGATCTCATACATCACAATATATCATTCATCATTCATCACAACTTTTGGCCATATCACATCACAAGGCAATTGCTGCAAAAACAAGTTAGACGTCCTCTAATTGTTGTGCCATCTTTTACGTGGCTGCAATAGGGTTCTAGCAAGAACGTTTTCTTACCTACGAAAAAGCCACAACGTGATTTGTCAACTTCTATTTACCCTTCATAAGGACCCTTTTCATCGAATCCGCTCCAACTAAAGTGGGAGAGACAGACACCCGCTAGCCACCTTATGCAACTAGTGCATGTCAGTCGGTGGAACCTGTCTCACGTAAGCGTACGTGTAAGGTCGGTCCGGGCCGCTTCATCCCACAATACCGCTGAAGCAAAATAAGACTAGTAGCGGCAAGAAAGTTGACAACATCTACGCCCACAACAAATTTGTGTTCTACTCGTGCAATAGAGAACTACGCATAGACCTAGCTCATGATGCCACTGTTGGGGAACGTTGCAGAAAATAAATTTTTTTCCTATGGTTTCACCAAGATCCATCTATGAGTTCATCTAAGCAACGAGTGATAGGAGTGCATCTACATACCCTTGTAGATCGCGAGTGGAAGCGTTCAAGAGAACGGGGATGATGGAGTCGTACTCGCTGTGATCCAAATCACCGATGACCAAGTGCCGAAAGGACAACACCTCCGCGTTCAACACATGTACGGAGCGGATGATGTCTCCTCCTTCTTGATCCAGCAAGGAGGAAGGAGAGGTTGAGGAAGAAGGCTCCAGCAGCAGCACGACGGCGTGGTGATGGTGGAGAGGCAGTACTCCGACATGGCTTCGCCAAGCTCTTGGCGGAGGAGGAGAGGTGTTGGGAGGGGAGGGGCTGCGCCTTGGATGTTGTGTGCAGCCCTCCCCTCTCCCCTCTATTTATAGGGGAAGGGGAAGGGGGCCGGCCCCCTCTAGATGAAATCTAGAGGGGGGGGGGCAAGGGAGGGGGCTTGCCCCCCAAGCAAGGGGGCGCCCCCACTAGGGTTTCCCCCCCAACCCTAGGTGCATGGGCCCAAGGGGGGGCGTGCCCAGCCCTCCAGGGGCTGGTTCCCTGCCCACTACGGCCCATGAGGCCCTCCGAGAGAGGTGGCCCCTCCCGGTGGACCCCCGGAACCCCTCCGGTGGCCCCGGTACAATACCGATATGCCCCCGAAATTTTCCGGTGACCGTATGACAACTTCCCATATAGAAATCTTCACCCCCGGACCATTCCGGAACTCCTCGTGACATCCGGGATCTCATCCGGGACTCTGAACAACATTCAGTAATCACATACAAGTCTTCCTAATAACCCTAGCGTCACCGAACCTTAAGTGTGTAGACCCTACGGGTTCGGGAGACACGCAGACATGACCGAGACGGCTCTCCGGTCAATAACCAACAGCGGGATCTGGATACCCATGTTGGCTCCCACATGCTCCTCGATGATCTTATCGGATGAACCACGATCTCGAGGATTCAATCAACCCCGTATACAATTCACTTTGTCAATCGGTATGTTACTTGCCCGGGACTCGATCGTCGGTATCCCAATACCTCGTTCAGTCTCCTTACCGGCAAGTCACTTTACTCGTACCGTAATGCATGATCCCGTGACCAAACACTTGGTCACTTTGAGCTCATTATGATGATGCATTACCGAGTGGGCCCAGAGATACCTCTTCGTCATACGGAGTGACAAATCCCAGTCTCGATCCGTGTCAACCCAACAAACACTTTCGGAGATACATGTAGTGCACCTTTATAGTCACCCAGTTACGTTGTGACATTTGGTACACCCAAAGCACTCCTACGGTATCCAGGAGTTATACGATCTCATGGTCTAAGGAAAAGATACTTGACATTGTAAAAGCTCTAGCAAAACGAACTACACGATCTTGTGATATGCTTAGGATTGGGTCTTGTCCATCACATCATTCTCCTAATGATGTGATCCCGTTATCAACGACATCTAATGTCCATAGTCAGGAAACCATGACTATCTGTTGATCAACGAGCTATTCAACTAGAGGCTTACTAGGGACATATTATGGTCTATGTATTCACACGTGTATTATGATTTCCGGATAATACAATTATAGCATGAATAAAGACAATTATCATGAACAAGGAAATATAATAATAATCCTTTTATTATTGCCTCTAGGGCATATTTCCAACAGGCCGCTCCTGCTCCGCCGCTGATTCCGGACCTCGTGGTCCTGGGCTCGGCGCCGGCGCCATCGACGGAGCTGCCCCTTCTTGGGATACCATTGGGCTCGGGGGTTTGCTTGACCCCCATTCAAGGGTTTTCTCCGGTCGGCGGGCCGTCCTTCTCGACCTCCGGTGTGGCGTTCAGCACGGGCCCGATGCCGCAGGCCATCGCCGGGGCCGGCTCGTCTTCTGCTCCGCCACCTCTATTATTCCCGCCGGGGTTTTCACCCCGGCCTCGGTTCGCCGCGGCTGCGCGTGCTCTGGTGAGTCAAATCTCCTCAAAGCTTGCTCGTAGATGTAGATTAGCGGTTAATTTCTTAGGCATGTGCTAGGATTGATAGGATTCTAGCAGATCCGATTGGATGCGATCCTAATCGAATCCAATCGGACTGATCTGTTCTTCTTTTGTACAGTGTGTGTGCTAGGATAATTTTCTTGTGCTACTGCTTGTGTGTCCTAAGATTTGTGCTACATCCTAGTAGTTGTGTTCATGCTAGAATCATGTTCATGTTGACTGATGAATGTTATACTGATGGCATGTTCATGTTGAGTGATGAATGCTAGAATCATGTTGGCTGATGGCATGTTCATGTTAGGATCATGACCTTGTTTCATGTTGCATGTTGAAGCTAGGGTTTGTGCCATCAGTGGATGTTATACGTGCATGTAGTAGGACCATTTTAGGATGGTCCCAAATCTGCATAGCTGCATATGGGTGCTATTGACACTTGTTGTTGCTATTTTTAGATGTTTCCTTGTTTAGGATAGTGCAGTGATCAGTGCCAGTTGCAGCAAAGAAGATGCCACTGATCAGTGACTTGCCCAACAACAAGTGTCATTGATAAGTGGCATTTGCCCCTAGGCAAATGCCACTTATCAATGGCACTTGCTGTTGGGCAAAATGGCCCTTATCAACGGCACTTGCTATTGGGCAAGTCACTGATCAGTGTCATTGATCAGTGCCATTTGCACTACAACAAGTAGATTAGTGCTCTTGTCCAACACCAAGTGCCACTGATCATTGCCATTTGGCCATGATCACATGCCACTGATCAGTGGCACTTGCTGTTGGGCAGGTCCACCGATCAGTGCCACTGATCAGTGGCACTTGCTTCCTTGCTTGCTTTGTTTCATACTAATACTTGTCATGTTGCCTGGCAAGATACTGAAGACTGACTGGGATGTAGCGGGTGGAGGAGCTTAGGTCGTGGCCGGAGCTGAGCGCGCCGAGGATTTCATCCCCATGAACAGGTGGCTCAGGACGGTGGACCTGTCTGGCTGGATCGCCTTCATGAGCGTGCGTCGTTCAAGGGAACGATCTCCGAGACAGGGCCATGAGGAGGGAGCCAGGGAGCTGACGAGATTCTACCAGTAGATAAAGGACAACGAGGACCTCGCCATGCTTGTCGTCCCTCCCAAGTTCGTGGAGGTGATGAACACCTGGCTGGTCATCAAGCGACTCCCGCGCGTGGTCAAGCTCTCGGCCAACAAGCGGTGCGTGTTCTGGGTGCAGGTCGAGAACTTCGAGGGCCACATGGTGCTTGGCCGGGGGTGGAACTACTTCTGCCGCCGCCACCGCATCGTCCTTGGCGACCTCGTCGTTGTGCGCATCTTAGGACTCGGACTGAAGGTTCAGATCTACAACCACGACTCGTCGATGATGTGCAGGTATTGTTGCAGCAGGCACAATTGCCTTGGTGGCATCGAGCAGGCTATGTAGTTAAGTTAAGTAAGGTGTTAGTGGAGAACTTTATGGTGTGTGAAGAGACTTGTGCTGGGAACTTGTTCATATTTTGTCTAGGAGCAGCACCCTGGCACAGCAGGAAAGGAGGATGACCCTGCTCTTAATCTAGACTTATGCTATCTAGTTAAGTAGTTTGCTGTGTTAAGTTTGTTGTCATTACATTGCTTGCTTTGTTTGATTTTGCTGTTGTGTTGTTGCTGTTGTGCTGATCATGTGTGGTGGTAAGGCCACCACATTTGAATGTGGTGAGCAGAACACAAACACTGTTTGTAACAAAACAGCTGAAGTTTGCATCTGCTCACACCCTAAGCACAAATGCGGGCAACCAAACAGCAGGGGGGTAAGTGCCTCTCGATGTGATGCAGGCAACCAAACAGATTGCATCTGCTGCATATGAGGCTGTATTTCAGCAATCAGGCTGGTTGGAGATGGACATGCAATGCAACTACTGTTGCAAACTGCAACCAAACACGCCCCTATTTGCTCTCCACTAGCTGGTAGCTAAAGCTACAAGCAACAACCTCCAGATAATGGCACGTACAATGGTTCTATCTTAGAAGTGTCGCGTAGGATAAATGATGAGGTGGAGGAGAGAGAACTCATAAAAAAAGGCTTGTCTTCTCTTATTTAAGAGAAGACGAGAGATGATCTCTTAGCACAATATGTCTTACCACGTTTTTAGGAATTGCTAGTTTTTGAAGATAAGGCTAAGATATGACCCATTGTAGACTCTTTTTTTTGACATCTCTAGATTACATGCAAAACTGAAGATAAGACTATCTTATCAACCATTGTACATGCCCTAAGGCTACACTATTCGGCCGACTCCGTCCTCTTTCGTGGTTGATTACTCGGTCACATCTGAGCCAAGCCAACGGCCATGCAGCTTGGTCATGCAACAGCCCGCGTACGTGCGTGCTACTACTCCGCTGGATGCCCGCACATGCATCCACTCTCCACTATCTCAACTAAGGACTAACCCAACTAGCTAAACACGCTTAGCTTGCTTGTGTACCCGTGCTCACATCTCTCCGTGCACACGCTGCCGCAGCCTCGTGTCTATGCAACTCAACTGCATGCATGAAGGGACTAATACAACGAAGTAAACATGATGAATGCCTACACAACGAAGTTAACTCTAACACTGTCAACTATCTCAAGCCATAGCCATCTCGCCCTCAAAGCCGTGTTCATCCATCTCAAGTCCAGGACTCCCTGTCCACCACACCACTTAGGTGTGCAAACAATGTGCCAGGCAACCACGCACTTGCCGCTGTGTACCTTCACTTTGCCTGCCCAGAGAGAAGCCTCTGCATATCTTGGTCTTGAGCTATTGAAGAGATCTTCCCGATGCAGCCGGCTAATATCATCTTCAAGTGTAACGTATTCCCGCAGCAGTGGAGTTCGTTGGCGAGGCGCAAGAATGTTGAGAAGATGCAACAAGCTCAAGACCGTCTGCGCCAGGTGTACGTGAGATGGCTAGGGAGCCAGCCGCCACTTCTTAACTTGGAGTGGCCCTTTTGTTCATGTGCGAGCCTGCGTGCTCAATGATCTGGCCTCCGCGCCATGTAACTTCTGCTCGCGCTCTTTTGGCCGTTGAACCATAAACTTCCTGCGTTAGTTTGGCCTGAGCCTTTCGGTGTTATTTGTAAGGTTGACTTGGTTAGTTATGCTGCCTGTTGTGGGCTTTATTTTTTCTCTACTACTATTAAACAAGCAAACATATGCTCGGGCAGAACGAAAACTCTGCCAACCAGATTCAATAGGCAACCACGTAATTCCACCCTCAATTATCGCTAACCGCCCACCTAATCGCACCTTGAAATTAGCGCTAATCCAAAATTTAACGCCTAAAAAAACCTCAGGAAATCCACTGGGGCGCCCGTGCCCCATCCTACCTACGCCATTGGCCCCATCCCGCCGCTGCCTCCATGGTGAGAATCGTGGTTAGAAGAGGAGGACGAGCACGGCAACGACGCCCCCGTCGTCCTCTCACTAGTACAGAACCGGCCTTTAGTGCCGGTTCATGACGGCCTTTAGTGCCGGTTCGCCAACCAGCACTAAAGAGTGGGGACTAAAGGTCCCCCCCCTTTAGTACCGGTTCGTCACGAACCGGCGCTAAAGTGCCACCACGTGGCACGAGCCAGACCCGTTTGCGTGTAGGGCATTAGTACCAGTTGGTAACACCAACCGGTACTAAATGTTTGGGTGTTTTTTTAATTTTTCTTTAATTTTGTGTTTTCAATTTAATTTAGTGATTGTTTTACATTATAATGAGTTGTTAAATCATTAGGTGAAAGTACCGCGGATTAGTTTCGACTAGATGCAGTGGATATCTAGCTACTAGCTAGCTAGCTAAGTGATCAAGTATATGCCATATCCATATTATACTTGATCAACTATAATATATACGGATATGGCATATACTTGATCACTTAGGTAGGATCCATCCAGCTGAAACTAATCTGCGGTTTCTTTCATTAAATGATATAACAATTCATCATCATCATCATAGTCATGCATTACCACTAGCTATCTAATCACCACCAGCACTACTAGCTTAAAGAAGAAACATTCATTCACTTGTACCAGAAGCAAAAATATCATCGAGTTCAACATGATTGTCATGATATTATAAGCGTTCATATATAACACCACAAAAGCAAATCACTTAAGTTAAGAACGAAGAACACGGACATGAAAGGACAAGTACTAAGAGCAGCATGAACTAGCTAAATCACTCCTGCTAGCTACTCTCTCTCTGGTAAAATAGCATAGAACATATATAGCTCTCCTGATTGATCATACTGGAGCATGTAGATGAACCTGTCTCCTAATCGTGGGCTGCGCTTCTCATTGCTGCCCCCTAGTACTTCTCTGCGATCGTTAACAATTTTCCTCCAGTCTTTCACTATTAAGCATTCATCGCTTCTAGAAATCCTGAATGCATTCATGTGCAATGCAGGATATCTTGGTCGTAAGCTAACAATTGACATGCGACCTTTAGTCTTGATCCCCTGAGGCACAACTGTCATCGGGAGTCCCTGTTGAAGAACATCGTATAGTACTTAATTAATATACTTAGCAATGAAAGTTTAGCAAAAAATCATGTATGCAAAAAATGCACTGAGGACAAATAGTAAATATCTTACCATCATTCCTAAATAGATGTGACCGTAGTTCAATACCATCACTATTGGTCGCACGTTTTGAGTACTAACATTTCTAAGTGCAGGAAGAAAATTTGTCTTGACAGTATGAAGATCCTCAAGCCATGAAACATAATGACTTATCTCCTCGTAGTTTAGTTCAACTTCGGGACAGTAGTAAGTCCTGTCTACCAAGCCGGACATGTTTGGTTGAATGGAGATAAGCTGTCAGTAGAAATTAGTTGTCAATTATTTTTGAATAAGCAATATCAAAGACGAAAATATAGTTGAGAAGAACTCACGTAATGGTAGAACTGGATGCATCTGCACATCGACTCATATGTCTCTATTACCTTCAATATCATCTTCCGGACGAATATCAAAGGTGATAATCATACCAGGCTCAAATGCATAAGCCTTGCATAGTGCTTGCCAAGTTTTGCATTCAAAATAGGTGTACGTGTGTTCATTGTATATTTTGATGTTGAAAGTATAACCATGCTCAGTTTTCAGGTAAACTCTCTTTACCTCCATAGTTTCCATATCTTTGAAACCTATCTTATCCAAGACAAAAATTCTTGCATGGCAGGGAATGCGATAGTAGAATAGTGAAAATTAAAAATTATAAGTCAGGCAAATGAAGCATATATAAGTCATGCTTAATTACGAAAACATACTTGTCGTTGTGACTTACTGTATCAAATTCGAAGGTCTCATCCAGCTTGATGCTGAATCGCCTATTATCAACAAGGAAATTTCAATCGCACTGGCCGCGCTAGTCTTCACAGTATTCGCACATAATGAAATTTTTTTCGTCGTCAGACGACATTTCCTATGTTCATATTAGGCGAAACATTAAACACTTACTAATTCAATTAATTCAACTACTTCTATTAATTCAACTAAGCATTTACTAAAAATAAACTAGTTATATTAATTCAATTAGTTCAACTAATCATTTACTAAAAATAAACTAGTTCTATATATTAATTCAACTAGTTCAACTAAACATTTACTAAAAATAAACTAGTTATATTAATTCAACTAGTTCAACTAAGCATTTACTAAAAATAAACTAGTTATATTAATTCAATTAGTTCAACTAAGTATTTACTAAAAATAAACTAGTTCTATATATTAATTCAACTAGTTCAACTAAACATTTACTAAAAATAAACTAGTTATATTAATTCAACTAGTTCAACTAAGCATTTACTAAAAATAAACTAGTTATATATATTAATTCAACTAGTTCAACTAAGTATTTACTAAAAATAAGCTAGTTATATATATTAATTCAACTAGTTCAGCTAAGCATTTACTAAAAATAAACTAGTTATATTAATTCAATTAGTTCAACTAAGCATTTACTAAAAATAAACTAATTCGATCTATATATTAATTCAACTAGTTCAACTAAACATTAACATTTCTAATTCATCTAACATTAACATTTCTAACATTCTAAAAATAAACTAGATAGTTCTAATTCATCTAAACATTAGAAAACAGAAAATAAGTAAAAAAATATATGTGTGTGTGTGTGTGTAGTGTGTGTATGTGTGTACGTACATGTGTAGTGTACGTGTAGTGTGTGTGTGTGTGTGTGTGTGTATGTGTGTGTGTGTAGTGTGTGTGTATGTGTTTATGTGTGTGTGTGGGTGTGTGTATGGAGCGGGCTGGGCGCGTACGGGCGGTGGGGGCGGCGACGACGGGCGGCGGGGGCCGGGGACGGCGACGAGACGGGCGGTGACGGCCGGGGAC
>NC_041386.1:738989930-738990849 GCF_002162155.2 Triticum dicoccoides | reverse complement strand
GGGCGCGCGGCGACGACGACGACGGGCGGCGGGGGCGGCGAGGGCGCCGGGGACGGCGACGACGTGCGGCGGGGGCGACGGCACGGCGGCGCGGCGGTGTTGGCGTCGTTGTCGGAGATCGAGACTCGCGCGAGAAGTGGAACGAAGTGGCGACGATAACTGAATTTTCGTAAGTGACATATATATAGGAGGGGCCTTTAGTACCGGTTGGAGCCACCAACCAGTACTAAAGGCCAATTTTGGCCAGCCCAAGCGGCGGGAAACGAGGGCCTTTAGTACCGGTTGGTGGCTCCAACCGGTACTAAAGGGCAACACATTAGTACCGGTTGGAGCCACCAACCGGTACTAATGGCCGTGCGCTGCCACCCGCAGTGCGCTACTTTTAGTCCCACCTCGCCGAGCGAAGGGCAGCCGCACTAGTTTATAAACCCAGCCGCGGCTGCCCTTTCGAACTCCTCTATATAGCAGGCTTCTGGGCCTAACTAGGACGCGCTGCCCTGTGAGCCTGCTGGCCCTTCTGGGCCTGTATTTGCACACCCTAGGTCTGGCAGGTCCACCGGGCAGCGCCCCAACATTTTTTTATAATTTTTTTTCTTTTCTGCATTATTTTCTTTTCTTCTATTTATTTTTTAGTAATTTTTTTATATAGTTATTTCTTTTGTGCTTTATTTTTTTCTTCTATTTATTTCTGAGTAGTTTTTTTGTTGTATTTAGTTTCTTTGTGAACATTTTTACTTTATATATATATTTTTTCTTTTCTGCATTATTTAGTTTCTTCTATTTATTTTTGAGTAATTTTTATATAGTTATTTCTTTTCTGCTTTATTTTTTCCTTCTATTTATTTCTGAGTAGTTTTTTTTGCTGTATTTAGTTTCTTTGTGAATATTTTTGCTTTATATAAATTTTTTTTCTGCATTA
>NC_041386.1:738971866-738987527 GCF_002162155.2 Triticum dicoccoides | reverse complement strand
CCCGACCCCGACACCACACCCCGACACACAGACCACGACACCACACCCCGACACCCCGACCCCAACACGACACCCTGACCCCGAAACAACACCCCGACACCGACATGACACCCCGACCCCCTAAACCTCCCGAAAAGGTTCTCTTTGGCCTTCCAGAGGCCGACGGGGTTATATATTTGTGAATTATTAGTTAGGTCATATATTTTTCGATTTTGTTATGAGAAACATCATATATAATTGTGTTGATCAGGTAGATTTAAATGTGCAGTTGTTTCATCGCTGTGAGGTTTGGTGTTCGACGACCTCGCCGTGCATTTGATGAGCTATACCCCTTCGTTCGTGGGTGAGCACAAATGACATGTCCTTCTCCCCCATTAATTATTTGCACAAATGACATGAAATTTGGTAGCTAGCTATATATGTGTCTTGAGTCATCAGTATGCGTAACCAATATGTGTCTCCCATTCGAAAGCGTCATAGTTATAAATATGCATGCATTTGCATATTTATAACCTTGATTCTTTCGAATTGTCCAACCTATCCATGGACAGCTCGAGTATGTGTAGATTGGGTTCGTTTTCCCATATGCTTTGCTCCGGATCCGACGCATAAACTTCATCAGTGCCTCCCCTGTTGTTCTCTGGGTACACATCCTCTCTGTTTATTGCAGAGACGTGTATCAGGAGAACAGCGGGGAGGTGCTGCCGAAATTTTGCGTCGGATCCAGAGCATAGCTTGGGAAAATGAACCCAATCTACACATACTCGGGTGGGATTAGGACCTATCATTACCTATTAGAGTGTAGGTTGCATGGACGTAATAAAATTGACAAAGTAGATCAACTGATGAATATATACATGGTGAATTATATATATAATTGTTGTGTGTCCAGTAGCTCTGAAAGTCAAGATGAGTGATCGTGCATGGATGTATACCGGTCACACTGGTCAGAACAAATGGAGCGTTGAATGGTTCACAAAAACCAAGGGGTTTTTGCAAGCCACATTTGCAAATGGCCAGAGGAAAACTTGGTGCCCCTGTTTCCGATGCGGCAATTGGGAAAAGAGGACAGAGGCTGAAATGGGTAAACACCTGCAGAAGAATGGTTTTACGCCCGATTATACGGTGTGGACATTTCGTGGTGAGTCTGCCCAATGTGACCGAGCTGAGGTGGATCATCGTCGCACCGACGAGCATGGTACCGGGATGGAAAACATGGTGCAAGACTATGATGATGCTCGGGATTCGGACAAGGAGATGGAGGAATCTGCAAAGGCCTTCAATGAAATGTTGGAGTCTTCAAAATGTCCGCTCCACGAGCACACTGAGCTTTGTCAGTTGGATGCCATCTCACAAGTAATGGCTTTGAAGGCTCAGTTCAACTTGGGCAGAGAATGCTATGACGCAATTATGACAGTATTTGGATGCTTTCTACCCAAAGGCCATGTAATGCCTGCAAACCTGTACCAGTCGGACAAAATCCTCCGTGCACTGAAGATGCCCTATGAGAAGATACATGCCTGTCAGAAAGGATGTGCCTTATTTAGGCTTGACTATGCGGACTTGAACTATTGTCCCATTTGCAAGTGTTCCAGGTATATTGTGGTAGACAACGGTATGGGTGAGAAGACACAGACCAAAATCCCTGTTAGTGTTCTTCGGTATATGCCAATCGTACCAAGACTTCAACGTCTTTTCATGGTCGAAGAGACGGCCAGACAGATGACATGGCACAAAACAGGCAAAAGAACCGAACTAGATGCAGATGGTAATCTGATGATGGTACACACATCGGATGGTGTTGCGTGGAAAAAGTTTGATGAATTACATGCTGTGTTGGAAATATGCCCTAGAGGCAATAATAAAAGTATTATTATATTTCATTGTTCATGATAATTGTCTTTTATTCATGCTATAACTGTATTATCCGGAAATCGTAATACACGTGTGAATACATAGACCACAATATGTCCCTAGTGAGCCTCTAGTTGACTAGCTCGTTGTGATCAACAGATAGTCATGGTTTCCTGGCTATGGACATTGGATGTCGTTGATAACGGGATCACATCATTAGGAGAATGATGTGATGGACAAGACCCAATCCTAAGCATAGCACAAAGATCGTGTAGTTCGTTTGCTAGAGCTTTTCCAATGTCAAGTATCTCTTCCTTCGACCATGAGATCGTGTAACTCCCGAATACCGTAGGAGTGCTTTGGGTGTATCTAACGTCACAACGTAACTGGGTGACTATAAAGGTGCACTACAGGTATCTCCGAAAGTGTCTGTTGGGTTGACACGGATCGAGACTGGGATTTGTCACTCCGTATGACGGAGAGGTATCTATGGGCCCACTCGGTAATGCATCATCATAATGAGCTCAAGGTGACCAAGGTGTTGGCCACGAGATCATGCATTACGGTACGAGTAAAGTGACTTGCCGGTAACGAGACTGAACAAGGTATTGGGATACCGACGATCGAGTCTCGGGCAAGTAACGTACCGATTGACAAAGGGAATTGTATACGGGGTTTTTATCGAATCCTCGACATCGTGGTTCAACCGATGAAATCATCGAGGAGCATGTGGGAGCCAACATGGGTATCCAGATCCCGCTGTTGGTTATTGCCCGAGAGTCGTCTCGGTCATGTCTACATGTCTCCCGAACCCGTAGGGTCTACACACTTAAGGTTCGGTGACGCTAGGGTTGTATGAATATGAGTATGCAGCATACCGAATGTTGTTCGGAGTCCCAGATGAGATCCCGTACGTCACGAGGAGTTTCGGAATGGTCCGAAGGTAAAGAATTATATATATGAAGTGGTATTTCGGCCATCGGGAAAGTTTTGGGGTCACCCGGTAATGTACCGGGACCACCGGAAGGGTCCCGGGGGTCCACCGGGTGGGGCCACCCATCCCGGAGGGCCCCATGGGCTGAAGTGGGAGGGGAGCCAGCCCAGAGTGGGCTGGTGCGCCCCCCTAGGCCCACCCCCTGTGCCTAGGGTTGAAACCCTAGGGTGGGGGGGCGCACCACATGCCTTGAGGGGCACTCCTCCCCCCTTGGCCACCGCCCCCTTGGGAGATCCAATCTCCCAGGGCCGGCGCCCCCCTGGGGGCCTATATAAAGGAGGGCAGGGGGGAGGGCAGCCGCACCCTTGTGCTTGGCGCCTCCCTCCCCCTGCTACACCTCGTCCTCCTCCCATAGTTGCTTGGCGAAGCCCTGCTGGAGTTCTGCTGCATCCACCACCACGCCGTCGTGCTGCTGGATCATCATCAACCTCTCCTTCCCCCTTGCTGGATCAAGAAGGAGGAGACGTCTCCCGTCCCGTACGTGTGTTGAACGCGGAGGTGCTGTCCGTTCAGCACTTGGACATCGGTGATCTGAATCACGTCGAGTACGACTCCATCATCACCATCCCCTTGAAAGCTTCCGCACGTGATCTACAAGTGGTATGTAGATGCAAACTCACTCCCTTGACTCGTTTCTTAGATGAACTCATAGATGGATCTTGGTGAAACCGTGGGAAAAATTTTAATTTTCTGCAACGTTCCCCAACAGTGGCATCATGAGCTAGGTCTATGCGTAGTTCTCTAATGCACGAGTAGAACACAATTTTGTTGTGGGCGTGGATCTTGTCAACTTGCTTGCCACTACTAGTCTTTTCTTGCTTCAGCGGTATTGTGGGATGAAGCGTCCCGGACCAACCTTACACGTACGCTTACGTGAGACCGGTTCCACCGATTGACATGCACTAGTTGCATAAGGTGGCTGGCGGGTGTCTGTCTCTCCCACTTTAGTTGAAGCGGATTCAATGAAAAGGGTCCTTATGAAGGGTAAATAGAAGTTGACAAAATCACGTTGTGGTTATTTGTAGGTAAGAAAACGTTCTTGCTAGAACCCAATTGCAGCCACGTAAAAGATGCAACAACAATTAGAGGACGTCTAACTTGTTTTTGTACCGATTGATCATGTCATGTGATATGGCCAGAAGTTGTGATGAATGTTGAATTGTGATGTATGAGATCATGTTCTTGTAATAGGATTCACGACTTGCATGTCGATGAGTATGACAACCGGCAGGAGCCATAGGAGTTGTCTTTAATTTTTGTATGACCTGCGTGTCATTGAAGAACGCCATGTAAACTACTTTACTTTATTGCTAAACGCGTTAGCCATAGAAGTAGAAGTAGTCGTTGGCGTGACAACTTCATGAAGACACGATGATGGAGATCATGATGATGGAGATCATGGTGTCAAGCCGGTGACAAAATGATCATGGAGCCCCGAAGATGGAGATCAATGGAGCTATATGATATTGGCCATATCATGTCACAACTATATAATTGCATGTGATGTTTATTATGTTTATGCATCTTGTTTACTTAGGACGACGGTAGTAAATAAGATGACCCCTTACAAAATTTCAAGAAGTGTTCTCCCGTAACTGTGCACCGTTGCTACAGTTCGTCGTTTCGAAGCACCACGTGATGATCGGGTGTGATAGATCCTTACGTTCACGTACAATGGGTGTAAGACAGTTTTACACAGCAAAACACTTAGGGTTAACTTGACGAGCCTAGGATGTACAGACATGGCCTCGGAACACGGAGACCGAAAGGTCGAACACGAGTCGTATGGAAGATACGATCAACATGAAGATGTTCACCGACGATGACTAGTCCGTCTCACGTGATGATTGGACACGGGCTAGTCGACTCGGATCATGTAACACTTAGATGACTAGAGGGATGTCTAATCTGAGTGGGAGTTCATAATTTGATTAGATGAACTTAATTATCATGAACTTAGTCTAAAACCTTTGCAAATATGTCTTGTAGATCAAATGGCCAACGCTCATGTCAACATGAACTTCAACGCATTCCTAGAGAAAACCAAGCTGAAAGATGATGGCAGCAACTATACAGACTGGGTCCGGAACCTGAGGATCATCCTCATAGCTGCCAGGAAGCAATATGTCCTAGAAGGACCGCTAGGTCACGCTCCCGTCCCAGAGAACGAAAACGTTATGAATGCTTGGCAAACTCGTGCTAATGATTACTCCCTCGTTCAGTGCGGCATGCTTTACAGCTTAGAACCGGGGCTCCAAAAGCGTGTTGAGCATCACGGAGCATATGAGATGTTTGAAGAGCTGAAACTAGTTTTCCAAGCTCATGCCCGGGACGAGAGATATGATGTCTCCGACAAGTTCTATAGTTGCAAGATGGAGGAAAACAGTTCTGTCAGTGAGCACATACTCAAGATGTCTGGGTTGCACAACCGTATGACCCAGCTGAACATTAACCTCCCAGATGAGGCGGTCATTGACAGAATCCTCCAGTCGCTCCCACCAAGCTACAAGAGCTTTGTGATGAACTACAACATGCAGGGGATGGTGAAGACCATTCCTGAAGTGTTCTCAATGCTGAAGTCAGCAGAGGCTGAAATCAAGAAAGAACATCAAGTGTTGATGGTCAATAAGACCACTAAGTTCAAGAAGGGCAAGGGCAAGAAGAACTTCAAGAAGGACGGCAAGGATGTTGCCGCGCCCGGTAAGCCAGTTGCCGGGAAGAAGTCAAAGAATGGACCCAAGCCTGAGACTGAGTGCTTTTATTGCAAGGGGAAGGGTCACTGGAAGCGGAACTGCCCCAAATACTTAGCGGATAAGAAGGCCGGCAACACCAAAGGTATATTTGATATACATGTAATTGATGTGTACCTTACCAGTACTCGTAGTAACTCCTGGGTATTTGATATCGGTGCCGTTGCTCATATTTGTAACTCACAGCAGGAGCTGCGGAATAAATGGAGACTGGCGAAGGACGAGGTGACGATGCGCTCGGGAATGGTTCCAGAGTCGATGTGATCGCCGTCGGGACGCTGCCTCTACATTTACCTACATGATTTGTTTTGAACCTTAATAATTGTTATTTAGTGCCAAGTTTGAGCATGAACATTGTATCAGGATCTCGTTTAATACGAGATGGCTACTCATTTAAATCCGAGAATAATGGTTGTTCTATTTATATGAGAGATATGTTTTATGGTCATGCTCCGATGGACAATGGTTTATTCTTAATGAATCTCGAGTGTAATATTACACATGTTCATAGTGTGGATGCCAAAAGATGTAAAGTTGATAACGATAGTCCCACATACTTGTGGCACTGCCACCTTGGTCACATTGGTGTCAAGCGCATGAAGAAGCTCCATGCTGATGGACTTTTAGAGTCTCTTGATTATGAATCGTTTGACACATGCGAACCATGCCTCATGGGCAAAATGACCAAGACTCCGTTCTCCGGAACAATGGAGCGAGCAACCAACTTGTTGGAAATCATACATACCGAAGTGTGCGGTCCAATGAGCGTTGAGGCTCGCGGAGGATATCGTTATGTTCTCACTCTCACTGATGACTTGAGTAGATATGGGTATGTCTACTTAATGAAACACAAGTCTGAGACCTTTGAAAAGTTCAAGGAATTTCAGAATGAGGTGGAGAATCAACGTGACCGAAAGATAAAGTTCCTACGATCAGATCGTGGAGGAGAATACTTAAGTCATGAATTTGGTACACACTTAAGGAAATGTGGAATCGTTTCACGACTCACGCCGCCTGGAACACCTCAGCGTAACGGTGTGTCCGAACGTCATAATCGCACTCTATTAGATATGGTGCGGTCTATGATGTCTCTTACCAATTTACCCCTATCATTTTGGGGATACGCTCTAGAGACAGCTACATTCACTTTAAATAGGGCACCGTCTAAATCCGTTGAGACGACACCGTATGAATTATGGTTTGGGAAGAAACCTAAGCTGTCGTTTTTAAAAGTTTGGGGATGCGATGCTTATGTCAAGAAACTTCAACCTGAAAAGCTCGAACCCAAGTCGGAAAAATGCGTCTTCATAGGATACCCTAAGGAAGCTGTCGGGTATACCTTCTACTTAAGATCCGAGGGCAAGATCTTTGTTGCCAAGAACGGATGCTTTCTGGAAAAAGAGTTTCTCTCGAAAGAAGTAAGTGGGAGGAAAGTAGAACTCGATGAAGTACTACCTCTCGAACGGGAAAGTGGTGCAGCGCAGGAAACCGTTCCTGTGATGCCCACACCAACTGAAGAGGAAAACAATGATGATGATCAAGGTACTTCGGATCAAGGTTCTACTGAACTTCGTAGGTCCACAAGGACACGTTCCGCACCAGAGTGGTATGGCAACCCTGTCCTGGAAATCATGTTGTTAGACAACGGTGAACCTTCGAACTATGAAGAAGCGATGGCGGGCCCAGATTCCAACAAATAGCTTGAGGCCATGAAATCCGAGATAGAATCCATGTATGAAAACAAAGTATGGACTTTGACAGACTTGCCCGATGATCGGCGAGCGATAGAAAACAAATGGATTTTTAAGAAGAAGACGGACGCAGATGGTAATGTTACCATCTATAAAGCTCGACTTGTCGCTAAGGGTTATCGACAAGTTCAAGGGATTGACTACGACGAGACATTCTCTCCCGTAGCGAAGCTGAAGTTCGTCCGAATCATGTTAGCAATTGCCGCATACTATGATTATGAGATATGGCAGATGAACGTCAAAACAGCATTCCTTAACGGACATCTTAAGGAAGAGCTGTATATGATGCAGCCGGAAGGTTTTGTCGATCCTAAGAACGCTAACAAAGTATGCAAGCTCCAGTGATCCATTTATGGACTGGTGCAAGCATCTCGGAGTTGGAACATTCGCTTTGATGAGATGATCAAAGCGTTTGGGTTTATGCAGACTTATGGAGAAGCCTGCATTTACAAGAAAGTGAGTGGGAGCTCTGTAGCATTTCTCATATTATATATAGATGACATACTCTTGATGGGAAATGATATAGAACTTCTGGACAGCATTGAGGCCTACTTGAATAAGTGTTTTTCAATGAAGGACCTTGGAGAAGCTGCTTATATATTAGGCATCAAGATCTATAGAGATAGATCGAGACGCCTCATAGGTCTTTCACAAAGCACATACCTTGATAAGATTTTGAAGAGGTTCAAAATGGATCAGTCCAAGAAGGGGTTCCTGCCTATGTTACAAGGTGTGAGATTGAGCTCGGCTCAGTCACCGACCACGGCAAAAGATAAAGAAGAGATGAGTGTCATCCCCTATGCTTCAGCCATAGGATCTATTATGTATGCCATGCTGTGTACCAGACCCGATGTAAACCTTGCCGTAAGTTTGGTAGCGAGGTACCAAAGTAATCCCGGCAAGGAACACTGGACAGCGGTCAAGAATATCCTAAAGTACCTGAAAAGGACAAAGGACATGTTTCTCGTTTATGGAGGAGATGAAGAGCTCATCGTAAAGGGTTACGTCGACGCTAGCTTCGACTCAGATCTGGATGACTCTAAGTCACAAACCGGATACGTGTATATGTTGAATGGTGGAGCAGTAAGCTGGTGCAGCTGCAAGCAGATCGTCGTGGCGGGATCTACGTGTGAAGCAGAGTACATGGCAGCCTCGGAGGCAGCGCATGAAGCGATTTGGGTGAAGGAGTTCATCACCGACCTAGGAGTCATACCCAATGCGTCGGGGCCGATCAAACTCTTCTGTGACAACACTGGAGCTATTGCCCTTGCCAAGGAGCCCAGGTTTCACAAGAAGACCAGGCACATCAAGCGTCGTTTCAACTCCATCTGTGAAAATGTTCAAGATGGAGACATAGATATTTGCAAAGTACACACGGATCTGAATGTTGCAGATCCGTTGACTAAACCTCTCTCGTGAGCAAAACATGATCAACACCAGAACTCTATGGGTTTTCGATTCATCACAATGTAACTAGATTGGTGACTCTAGTGCAAGTGGGAGACTGTTGGAAATATGCCCTAGAGGCAATAATAAAAGTATTATTATATTTCATTGTTCATGATAATTGTCTTTTATTCATGCTATAACTGTATTATCCGGAAATCGTAATACACGTGTGAATACATAGACCACAATATGTCCCTAGTGAGCCTCTAGTTGACAAGCTCGTTGTGATCAATAGATAGTCATGGTTTCCTGGCTATGGACATTGGATGTCGTTGATAACGGGATCACATCATTAGGAGAATGATGTGATGGACAAGACCCAATCCTAAGCATAGCACAAAGATCGTGTAGTTCGTTTGCTAGAGCTTTTCCAATGTCAAGTATCTCTTCCTTCGACCATGAGATCATGTAACTCCCGGATACCGTAGGAGTGCTTTGGGTGTATCAAACATCACAACGTAAATGGGTGACTATAAAGGTGCACTACAGGTATCTCCGAAAGTGTCTGTTGGGTTGACACGGATCGAGACTGGGATTTGTTACTCCGTATGACGGAGAGGTATCTCTGGGCCCACTCGGTAATGCATCATCATAATTAGCTCAAGGTGACCAAGGTGTTGGCCACGGGATCATGCATTACGGTACGAGTAAAGTGACTTGCCGCTAACGAGACTGAACAAGGTATTGGGATACCGACGATCGAGTCTCGGGCAAGTAACGTACCGATTGACAAAGGGAATTGTATACGGGGTTTTTATCGAATCCTCGACATCGTGGTTCAACCGATGAAATCATCGAGGAGCATGTGGGAGCCAACATGGGTATCCAGATCCCGCTGTTGATTATTGCCCGAGAGTCGTCTCGGTCATGTCTAGATGTCTCCCGAACTCGTAGGGTCTACACACTTAAGGTTCGGTGATGCTAGGGTTGTATGAATATGAGTATGCAGCATACCGAATGTTGTTCGGAGTCCCGGATGAGATCCCGGACGTCACGAGGAGTTTCGGAATGGTTTGGAGGTAAAGAATTATATATAGGAAGTGGTATTGAGGCCATCGGGAAAGTTTCGGGGTCACCCGGTAATGTACCGGGACCACCGGAAGGGTCCCGGGGGTCCACCGGGTGGGGCCAACCATCCCGGAGGGCCCCATGGGCTGAAGTGGGAGGGGAGCCAGCCCAGAGTGGGCTGGTGCGCCCCCCTAGGCCCACCCCCTGCGCCTAGGGTTGAAACCCTAGGGTGGGGGGGGGGCGCACCACATGCCTTGGGGGGGCACTCCTCCCCCCTTGGCCGCCGCCCCCTTGGGAGATCCAATCTCCCAGGGCCGGCACCCCCCTGGGGGCCTATATAAAGGAGGGCAGGGGGGAGGGCAGTGGCACCCTTGTGCTTGGCGCCTCCCTCCCCCTGCTACACCTCGTCCTCCTCCCGTAGTTGCTTGGCGAAGCCCTGCTGGAGTTCTGCTGCATCCACCACCACGCCGTCGTGCTGCTGGATCATCATCAACCTCTCCTTCCCCCTTGCTGGATCAAGAAGGAGGAGACGTCTCCCATCCCATACGTGTGTTGAACGCGGAGGTGCTGTCCGTTCAGCACTTGGACATCGGTGATCTGAATCACGTCGAGTACGACTCCATCATCACCATCCCCTTGAAAGCTTCCGCACGTGATCTACAAGTGGTATGTAGATGCAAACTCACTCCCTTGACTCGTTGCTTAGATGAACTCATAGATGGATCTTGGTGAAACCGTAGGAAAATTTTTAATTTTCTGCAACGTTCCCCAACATGCTGACAAAGCGGCAGATCTGAGGCATCCTCGAGTCGGCATCAGCACCGATGGGTTCAGTGTGTTTGGTATGACGGCAGCCCAATACAGTTGTTGGCCCGTATTTGTCTTTCCACTCAATCTCCCCCCGGGCAGATTATGCAAAGAAAGAACATTTTCCTGACATTGATAATTCCAGGGCCCAACTATCCGGGGAAAAATATGAATGTGTACATGCAGCCGCTTAAGGACGAATTGCAAGAAGCCTGGGATAATGGGTTCAAGACATACGCCACCTATAGCCAATGAAACTTCATAATGCGTGTCTGGTACATGTACTCGACGCATGACTTGCCGGCGTATGCGCTATTTGTTGGCTGGTGTGTGCATGGAAGGTTCTCGTGCCCCACATGCAAGGGAGCTCTTGAGTTTCGTTGGCTTCAGGCCGGTCGCAAGTTTTCTTGCTTCGACATGCATAGACAGTTCCTGGATCCTCACCATAAGTTCAGGAAAGACAAGAAGAACTTCATCAGAGGTAGAGTTGTAAAAAACTCTGCACCACCTGCGTTGACAGGCCAACAGACCCTGGATCAGTTAAACGCTCTCGAGCCAGATCCAGAGCGTCCAGGGTACTTCAAGGGGTATAATTCTGAGCACGCCTGGACTCACAAAACATGCTTATGGGATCTGCCTTACTTCAAAGACCTCCTTTGCCCACACAACATCAACGTGATGCACACTGAGAAGAATATCGCCGAGGCACTTTTTGGTACATTGTTCGGCATAGATGGGAAGTCAAAGGATAATACTAAGGCTAGAGTCGATCTGGAGGCGCTATGTGATAGGCCGTTACAAAACATGAAAGAACCGAAAGGAAAGCAGAACTGGACGAAGCCAAAGGCATGGTTCAATCTTGGAAGGCCAGCTATGAGGGAAATTATCTTGTGGGTGAAAATGCAGTTGATGTTCCCCGATGGGTATGCAGCGAATCTAAAGAGGGGAGCGAGTCTTCATAAATTGAAGATATTTGGTCTCAAGAGTCATGATTGGCACATATGGATTGAGCGGGTAATGCCGGTGATGTTGCGTGGCTTCATCCCTGAGGATGAATGGCTAGTACTGGCAGAACTCAGCTATTTCTTCCGTGTTCTTTGTGCGAAAGAACTATCGCCTGGCGTGCTAGAAGAAATGGAAGAGTTGGCGCCAGAGTTGATCTGCAAGTTAGAGAAGATCTTTCCACCGGGCTTCTTTAATCCAATGCAGCATTTGATTTTGCATCTCCCGACCGAGGCAAGATTGGGGGGGCCCGTGCAAAATCGTTGGTGCTACCCAACTGAGAGGATGCAGAAGACGCTTCGAGAAAAATGTAAAAATAAACGTAGAATTGAAGCGTCTATGGCTGAGGCATTCATCACTGAGGAGGCGGCAAACTTCATGACAGCACACTACGAAACCAAAAATCGTCATTTGCATAATCTGAAGCCTCGGTACAATGCTGACGAGCCTAAAAAGGGTGGATCCAACCTCAGCCTATTCAAAGGCAATCTCGCACTAGCCAGTGTTTCAAATCCAGTATCTTTGGATAATGAAGAATGGCGGACCATTTCGTTGTATATCTTCAACAACCTGATAGAAGTGCGGCCGTACATCGAGTAAGTTCTCGGTACATTGTTTCGCAACTTCTATTTCCTTTGAACTGCTCTTATTCCTGGATATTTCATACAGTCGATACGTCGCCCTATTCTCGTATGGAGCGGTGATCCAAAAGGATTCCATCGAAGAGTATGAGCTTCTCGCAAAGCAAGGAGGCGGCTATCCCGGTTTCATCTCTTGGTTCAAACAAACGATAAATTCTATTAGACAATTTCATTTCATTCGCTAATTTGTGTGTAATGCAACAATCCTTTCATATTAAACTTGTAGGCTAATTCAGAGTCTATGGACGCCGAATTGAGACAAGTCGCTAATGGTTTTGACTATAAGGTCCGTTCATTTGACAAATACGACATCAACGGGTATCGTTTTTGTACCTATGGCAAAGAGCTATCTATGGCCGACCGAAAGTCTACAAATTGTTGTGTATCTGCTATCGGCGAAGGAGGTACCGAGTATTATGGGAGAGTTGAAGCAATTTATGAACTTCTATTCTATGGTGAAAACCCACCGAATGTCGTAGTCTTCAAATGTTATTGGTTTCAGCCGAAGGAGACTAGAAGGACTCATGAACATATAGGGCTAGTTGAAATCAACCAAAGCACCCATTTAGATGTTCCTGATGTCTATATTATGGGTCAACAGGTGACCCAAGTATTCTATCTACCCTGGGCCTGCCAAACTAATCCAAATCTGAAAGGTTGGGATGTCGTTTATGAAGTGCCGCCACGTGCTAGACTATCTCCCCCAAAGGAAGAGGATTATGAACCTCACATTAACCCAGACACATATGAAGGAGAATTCTTCCAATAGACACGTCTTTCCAAAAAGCGTTTCAAGAACCGGTATACTTCACCCCAAAACATTGAAGTAGACAGCGACAGTGAATCCCACATCACCCGGGAGGAGGAACAAGAAGAGCCAGAACAAGAAGAGGTTACTGCCGCGGACGACCTCTTAATGCTTGACCGATTACGCAAAGGTGGCCTTCCACATGTTGATGCCACTGAACTCTATGAGCCCGTCATTGATTATAGTGATGATGATGATTATGCATTTATTGATGATACTGATCGAGATTATTAGTAGTGTCAGGTATTCAATATTTTTATGTTGTACTTGATGATGATACACTTAAGTGATATACATATTATTATTCATGTCGGTATTTTTTTATGTTGTACTAATTTCGTTTACTCTTTGTCATGGCAGGTGTTGAAAGATGGAAGGGGAGCCGACTGAGGCCAAGGACAAACGTGCCCAAATTGAAGGTGTGCCACACCATCAAGGTAGCTCCAGCTTATATCAGTTCGGGCGAAATTGGGTAATGTGGTTTGCTTCATTATTAATGCAATTCATTCATCATGCTAGCTAGCTTGAGCCCTTTAATTACTAATTTACTTTGTTTCTCTCTTTCAGGCATGCTACAATAAGACGGATAAGGTGCCAGAGGGGTACAACCTGTATGCCATGGCCCACACTGCCTCTTACAAGCAAGTCAAGGGGAAGGCGAGGAAAGGGGAGGAGTTTAACCCGAGCCAAATCCCCTACAATCCAGAGCAGGTGATGATATCTAGTGGCGGGAGGTCCCGTGGCTCCATAGCCATTGATCCAGAGATTGCTCCTGAGACCACGGTGAGTTTAATTTGAATGGACGTTACTTGCTAGTCTTAACATTTGAGTGTCATCATGCAAACGAAACATTGGAAATGATCTTTGGTGCAGCGTTACTCCACACAAGCATCACACGATCCTTCTCCAGCTACTGGCATGAGCCAGCCCGCTCCCACACCTCCATGATCAAGGTAAGTTTCTCTACTTTTTTGCTTAACAAATGCATAAAGACCTAGACTTAGCTTTATTTCATCCAATATGCTTACCTTAATGACCTAGAGTTAGCTTCTTTTCCTGCAAAATGACTTAATAAGCTTACTGACATCCAAAACCAGCCATTTTACCTAAGTTAGCTCTAAAACGATCTATACTTAGCTTTGTTTCCTCCAAAATGACCTAAGTTAGTTATAATATGCTTAGTTAACTAGGTTTGCTCAATAATGACATGTACTTACCTTACTTATGTAAAAAAACGGCATAATTAGCTTACTTAGCTCATAAACGATCCATTTTACCTACATTAGCTCTAAAATGATGCATTTTACCTAAGTTAGCTTATAAACGATCCATTTCACCTAAGTTACCTCACAAACGATGGCGTGCTTCTTCTTCTAGTCTTCTTCTTCTAGTCACCTTTTCCTAACTTTCTTATTTGCCATTTTGCAGATTTCATTCACTTCGCGGAAGCTAGCTTGCTATGATGGAGTGCTTGTTTTTTATTTCATTCTCTTCTTGTATTCTTCTAGCTTGCTACGATGGAACTTGCTATCTTGATGAAACTTTGCATTGTAATATGTATGTGCAACTTCCTAATGGTTGCAACTTATGTGTATGTGCAACTTGCTATGCATGAGTGGATGGAACTATATATGCATGTATGATGAAACTTATGTGCTGTTAAATAGCCCTGTGAAATATATCTATATATGTCATATATATTTGCTGTGAAAATTGTTGGATTTAAAAAAAACAAGGAAAAAAGCCATTATGCAGGCTCTTTGCCGTCTGCCACCGACGGCAAAGGGCTCTTTGCCATCAGCAGCGGACGACAAAGATGCCACGTGGCAGGCAACTGTGCTTCCTGGGAGGCTGACCTATCTGCTCAGTTTGCCAACAGTGGCTGACGGCAAAGAGAAAGTAACTTTTCCTACAGCGGCGGACGGCAAAGGCCTTCCGATGTTTGCCGTCAGCGGCCGACGGCAAAGTCTTGCCGTTAACCACCTAACGGAGTAACAGCGCAATTATTGCCGTCAGCATTCTCTGTCGTCGGTAGCTGATGGCAAAGGACCCTTTGCCGTCAGCCGCCCGAAGCGGACGGCAATGTAGCTCTTTGCCGTCCCTTACATTGCCGTCCACTTTTGCCGTCTGCGGCGGACGGCAAAGACCTTTGCCGTCCGCCATCCATGCCTTTGCCGTCCGCCCTGGCTGATGGCAAAGTAGCATATTCCTGTAGTGTCTTCCTCCTCTTCTTCTTCCTCTTCTTCCTCTTCCTCTTCTTCTTCTTCCTCTTCATCCTCTTCTTCTTCTTCTTCCTCCTCTTCTTCCTGGGCTTCTTCCTCTTCTTCCTCTTCTTCCTCTTCCTCTTCTTCTTCTTCCTCCTCCTCCTCTTCCTCCTCCTCCTCTTCTTCTTCTTCTTCTTCTTCTTCTTCTTCTTCTTCTTCTTCTTCTTCTTCTTCTTCTTCTTCTTCTTCTTCTTCTTCTTCTTCTTCTTCTTCTTCTTCTTCTTCTTCTTCTTCTTCTTCTTCTTCTTCTTCTTCTTCTTCTTCTTCTTCTTCTTCTTCTTCTTCTTCTTCTTCTTCTTCTTCTTCTTCATCTTCTTCTTCCTCTTCTTCTTC
>NC_041386.1:738921364-738970960 GCF_002162155.2 Triticum dicoccoides | reverse complement strand
TTCTTCATCTTCCTCTCCTTCTTATCCTTCTTCTCCTTCTTCCTCTTCTTCTTCCTCTTCATCTTCCTCTTCATCTTCCTCTTCTTCTTCATCTTGCTCTCCTTCTCCTTCTTCTTCCTCCTCTTCTTCCTCTTCTTCTTCCTCTTCCTCTTCTGCTTCTTCTTCCTCTTCTTTATATATAGAGTTCAATGAAGACCAAATGCTTGTGATAGTTTGAAAAATAACATATTTAAACTGTGCATATGAAAATACATTGATCAGTACCGCCTTTCAGCCAAAACGCGCTACTGCTATACGGAAGTACATATAGAAAATACATTGATCATCAACGATCTTTTTGTATAGAATCTAAATCGTCAATAGGAATCTACCACCGATTTAAGAACCGGCGAAGACTCCTATTGCAGCCACAGATCCTACACACAGAGTTCAATGGAGACTAAAATGTTTGGGATAGTTTGAGAAGTAACATATTTAAGGTGGTCAAATTCTTGTTAGGGGAGCGAGGTGGGACTAAAAATAGCGCCTGCCACAACCTCTTTAGTACCGGTTCATGCCACGAACCGGTACTAAAGGTGCTGGCCGGGCACCAGCATCTTTACTACCGCACGAACCGGTACTAAAGATTCCCAAAGAACCGGTACTAAAGGCCACCTCTCGCCAAGTCATTTGAACCGGCACTAATGGGCGCATTAGTGCCGGCTCATATGCGAACCGGTATTAATGTTTCTCATATTAGGTCCTTTTTCTACTAGTGTCTCTCCCCGTCCTTAATAGGTGTGCCGACACCCCTCTCCATTTTCGACTGCTGCTACCGCGACACGGCGGCACGGATCTGACATCTCCCGGCCATCTCGACGCGGCGGCCCATGGGATCTGAGCGATGAAGGGGCTTCGCCATGGCCTTCGTTCTCCACTTATTCGTCCTCTCATCCGTGGTAGCTAGATGTTATAGGCCTCAAGCACCTCCACCAACAGGATCCAAGCGAGTGTACGGCTGCTCCTCCATCGTCCCGTCACGTGTGTGGCCGCCGTCCAACGGGCAAGACCGAGCTCCCCGAGCACCGCCACTTGATGTGCAGGTACAGCGAACCACCCCGTCTCCCTCCTAATCCTTTTTTCTGCCCTCACATGGCTGCTCAGAGGTAGAGATTAAAGACCGTGCACTTGCAACCCTACCGTCTATAAGACATGTCTTGGAATCAACTGATTCATGCTACCATTATGTTACTGCTTATGTAGACATCTGCATATTACTGTTGCCATTGAAACTCACACTCATTGCCTCAACGCCGCACACGAGAGCTGCGGCCCCCACCGGGGATGTGGACGCACGCAAGGCGGCCGCTGGCGAACGAGGCCGCATGGCGTCGTGCCTCCACGCTGCCGAGGGTGCACAGGGAGCGGGCACATCAGTTGTACGCTTGCTTCGATCTAGGAGTTGTAATGAATTTAGCAGCTTGCCTAATTTCTGAATTAACGATTTTGCATGAGCAGCCGTTCTCTGTACTGACATGTGTATGCTTGATTTAGTGAGGCTCATTATTTGATACATGCAAAATACAGCAAAGTATAGTTTGCGTGCAGGAAGTTACTGATGTAGGCTGACTTTGGTAGGCCCTATAGACGCAAAATTCAGTAATGTATCATACATCTCAATATACATTCTTTACATGGGATTTACTAGATTGCGCAGTAGAATAATTGGATTATTTCATAGACTTGTTTGAGGACATGATTTAGGCTCTGTTTTTGTCACACCCTCGCCTTTCACTACGGCGACGCCGGACATCGAGTCGAAGGTCCACACGACACCGACAAGTGGAGCCCCGAAAGAATCTGGGCCTAGCGGTCAGGATGACAGTGATGAGGAGGAAGCAGTAGTGTGACATGGCGGGGTCCCACCTATAATATTGCGTGAGTGTGTGGCTACAATTTTCAGATATATTTTGAAAACCACAATGTGTACGGAAATCATAGTATTTGCCACTGTTTTTGGTGATCCGGTCATCAATATGTTAGTTCATGTTCTACCACACGCCCTATCGGCAGCTGGCGAAGAGTCACATACGTTATCATAGACGAGGACTGCTCGTGGCTATATGCAAGTGTGTTCGCCGACAGGCAGGCATGCAGGCTCAACTCAATGTATAGCATGCATACACACGCTCTTTCCTTTATACTATGCACCTTGAATTTTGTGACATATACACATACATTGCACCCCAGTCATATATAGAGGTCAATGCTCAATTCTTTATTTTAATTTTAAGAAACTAATTGGTGTTGCTTTGTACATAATAGTCAGGAACTAGTTCAATGATTATGTTCCCTTGCCTAAATGATCTTCACCACTCTCTCTATACCCCTCTATATATTGTTTGACATTTGTACTTTTCTATCTGCAGGTAAGGATGTACCTCCGTTTGCTCCAAGAGAATGTTCCCCATTTAAGGACAAATACTCCCTCCGTTCCTATATAGAAGCCCTTTAGAGATTCCAATATGGACTATATACGGAGAAAAATGAGTGAATCCCACTCTAAAATATGTTTATATACATCCGTATGTAGTCCATAGGGACATCTCAAAAAGGCTTATGTTTAGAAACAGAGGGAGTAGATGATAGTACATCAAGTGTCTTAATTTTCGTACCACAACTAATATTTGAACTTTTGCTTTTCCCGAAACTCTCGAGTGTACCATGCGAGATTTACAAAATGGTTTGGGATTTTAGAATTGATCTATGCACTGGAGTGCAACTATAGTTGGAGTAACCATACACAGGTGGACATTACAATTTAAGACCTTAAAACAATGGTCCAGCAAATTCTTCCCCTGATGTCAGCTTTTGTGTCTTGATTTAGCGTCAACGGCATCCCTAGGCCCAACAATAATCACACAAGAGCAACCAATGGTGGCAGATTTTTGCATAATGTAACTTGAATTAGGATGTGACTATTCGATTTAATTATGTATCTTGCTATTTTTGCAACAATGTTTCTGAATAGTAACTTGAGATGACTTCCTTGAAACTCACCTCTGAATAAACAAATTGGCGCATCTCATACTCACATTTTATCTTGAACATTTTCTATTTCCCAAGTTCTCATTCAGTTGTGTGTCATAAATAACACACTAGAAATCATGTGTGTCCTCGAATGACTTATACAACTTCTTTTGTGCTAAACACACTATATGTTCATATAGGCTCTTTTGTTCAGTGCTGCACACCTCAAGCATCTGTCGTAAAGAAAGGAACAACTTCAGCCTCTGGAAGATACTATGTACATATGTTCCATTGACGTACAAGCATGTACACTATTTCAAGATATTATAAATTTGGTTGAGCAACATGGTGTGGAGTTTGTATCTAATCAAGATATATAACACTTCTTTATAGAATATTATATGTGAAAATGTTATCAGTTATAAATTAGTAAGTCCAAAAATCCACTTCAGCACAAGACTTGAATTTATTAGTAGAGGAAAAAAATGACATGTTTGTTTATCAGTTATGATATGTGTTTTCGCGCTGGCTACTTGCCGTTTTTCGTAGGACCATACTTTTTGAGGGGCAGATTTTAGCTTGAGAAGATTTTGCGAACATAGCTATGCTCTTGCTTTGATGGAAATTCCGAGTAGGATGTTCCAAACTAAATTGACACACGTAGGAATTTGTGAATGGAAGGAATGTCTTTTCATACACACAATTGTTATGTATGGTTATAATATTAGTCGAGATGTGCGTTGCACGTGCACACTTACTACTCCATCCGTTCCTAAATGTAAGTCTTTGTAGATGTTCCAGTATAAACCGCATACGGATGTATATAGATGCATTTTAAGTTTAGATTCATTCATTTTGCTCCATATGTAGTCCACCTAGTGGAATCTCTACAAAGACTTATATTTAGGAACGGAGGGAGTAGTTAATTTAAAGCCGGACGCTTCTAGCGTATTCGTTTAAAAAAAAAAAACAGCGGCGGAGCTTCACGGGGCGAACCTGGGCGGTCGCCCCTCCCCAGCAAAATTGAAATTTTTTTTAGTACCCCATAATAGCACTGCAGCCCATAACTAATAAGGCCCATTTATGTACTAAAAAATGTTAATGAGGCCTGCAGCCAACAGCGACCGACCAGCTCTGTTCTTCTACCCGTCGCTATGGCGACTAGGGTTCCAATACTCCGGCGGTACCCTGCCGTCATTGAGTTTCTGCCTACCCGTCTGGGATTCTATCCGCGCCGGTCTCCTAGCGCAATTCCTCTGGCTGGCCGGCCTTGGGGTTTTGGCGGCGAAGGGGTCGATGCTGTTATCAGATCGCAGCTGTGTTGTTCGTTTTCATGGTGTTCTGACCTTATTGCTGCTTCGAGTTTGGATCAAGGGGCTAGGCCCCTGATGCCAACGCACGAAGGAGAAGAGAGGGAGCCTGAAGCTGGATTGGCTAAGAAGAAGCTCGTTGTTTCAGACTTCCAATCTGGAGACTCACCCACGGGGGCACTTGATGCAACACCAGCACTTCCGGCTGGACTTGTGGCACCCCGGGACAGGAAAAAACACAGGAAGGGGGGGTCTGCTATGGCAACATCAGGTGGAGTTACAGCAGCAGCAAATGAAACACAATTGGCAAACTCGGCGACCTCCCTGGCGGAGGTTTGCCGCGCCTAAGGGCTACCTTATGTTGGAACTGTCGTGGGTTAGGCGACCCCGCAACAGTGAACGAGCTGCGCGACCTAGCGCGGGAGAGTGCGCCGGCGATTCTTTGTGTAGTGGAAACACAGATTGCAAAGTATCGCGTGGAGGGATTGGCCGGACCATTAGGTTTTGATGGAGCATATGGAGTGGACAGTAGTGGAAGAAGCGGAGGACTCTGCATCTTTTGGAGGAAACCATATACCTTGGAGCTCAGGAATTTTTCCAAGTACCATATCGATATGGAAGTTAAGGAAGATGGGAAAGAACCATGGAGGATCACATGTTGGTATGGCGAAGCAAACAGAAGTTTACGATATAAAACATGGGAGATGATGCGGTACCTCAAAGCTGATTGCAATCTACCATGGCTTTGCATTGGAGATTTCAACGAGGTGCTAAGACGGGAAGAACAGTTTGGGCCAAACCAACATGATATGAGTCAGATAAACCTTTTCCGAGAGACTGTGGATGTGTGCCAATTGTGTGATATTGGGTACAAAGGTCTCGACTGGACTTTCGAGAGAAGGGTTCAGAATGGTGAATATTGTCGAGTTCGTTTGGATCGAGCCTTGGCATCAAGTGACTGGTGCAATATGTTTCCTTTGGCTTCAGTCCGACATTTGACAGCAGTAAAGTCAGATCACTCACCGATCTTGCTGATGAACCAAATGGAAGCACAAAACCAACGGATAGCTAATGGGAATTTATTCCGTTATGAGATGATGTGGGAACGACATGAGAAGTTCCTACCGATGTTGGAGCAAGCTTGGGAGAAGAGCCGTGCTGGGACCGCCGAGGAACTTAGTGAAAAACTAAAAGCTATTGCGGCAACAATTCTCGGCTGGGGCTCTGAAAACTTTGGCGCAGTACGTACAGAACTCCGAACTCTGAGGAGGCGGATGGAGGAAATGCGCGCAAATCCTCTCCGAGTGGGCCCAAGTTATGAGGAAATTAAAGTTGAGCAGCGTATTGTAGAGCTTCGCTTCCGAGAAGAGGTTATGTGGCGGCAAAGGGCCAGGGTCCAGTGGCTTACCGAGGGGGACAAGAACACTCGGTTCTTTCAGGAAAAAGCTTCAAACAGAAAAAAGAAAAAGAAAATAGTTCGCCTGGTGCGAGACGATGGGTCGACATGCGATGATCCTGCTGCCTTGGAGGAGATGACAGTGCAATTTTATGAGAATCTATATGCATCCGAAGGGGTCATAGGCATGGAAGAAGTACTATCACATGTACCATGTAAAGTGACACATGACATGAATGAAATTCTTACTAGTCCGTACACCGAAGCCGAGGTGAAAATTGCATTGTTCCAAATGTTCCCGACCAAGGCTCCGGGACCGGATGGGTTCCCAGCCCATTTTTTCCAGAAGTATTGGCATCTTTGTGGTGAGGAGGTGACCAAGGCTGTCATCAGGATATTGAAGGGGGAAGACTCGCATGAGGAGATCAACAGGACGTTCATAGTAATTATCCCTAAGGTACAAAACCCAACCCTTCTGTCTCAGTTCCGACCAATTAGCTTGTGCAATGTAATCTTCAAGATTGCTTCAAAAGTGCTAGCTAACAGACTGAAGCAGATTCTCCCTGAAATTATTTCTGAAGAGCAGTCGGCGTTTGTGCCCGGTCGACTTATTACTGACAATGTCATCACAGCATATGAATGCTTACATTTTATGAAGAGCAATAGGAGTAAAAGAAATTCTCATTGTGCAGTAAAGCTGGACATGCAAAAAGCCTATGATAGGCTGGAATGGACATACTTAGAAGGAGTTATGAAGAAGATTGGCTTGAGTCATTCCTTTGTGGATGCAGTTATGAGGGGTGTGCGTTCAGTCACATTTTCTGTATTGTTCAATGGGGTGTGTACGAGAGAATTTACACCTACCAGAGGCATTAGACAGGGGGATCCTCTCTCTCCCTACCTATTCCTGTTGGCAGGAGAAGGTCTATCAAGCCTGATTCGCCATGCTTGCCAGAGAAGTGCACTGGAGGGGTTACAAATTAATCCGGGGGCACCATAAATCAGCATGCTCTTGTTTGCTGATGACTGCTTATTATTCAGCAAAGCGACAAGTGAGATGGCGATGGTTCTCAAGGGGCTGTTAGACCAATACTGTCAAGCATCGGGACAGAGGATAAATGCACAGAAGTCGTCTATTTACTTTGGGAAACGATGCCCAGAGGTGGTCAGAAATTCTATGAAGGCCGCCCTTGAGATAATGACTGAGACTTTAAATGAAAAATATTTAGGACTGCCATCAGATGTGGGCCGTGAAAAGAATGGGGCTTTCTCATACATAAAGGAGCGTATTTGGAAACGGCTACAAGGATGGATGGAGAAGATACTTGCGGGGAGCGGGAAGGAAATACTCATAAAATCTATAGTGCAGGCTATCCCAACCACTGTTTTGGTTACCGGTCGAAATTTCAAGATTTCTCATGGTTACCGCGTATTTCCGTGCCCCTCGGTAAATCACCATACCGAGCAAAAAATACCATTTTTCTTGAATTTTTTGAATTTAAACGCTCGATTTACTGTAAAGCACGTAGGATCTAATTAATGCCATGAGAGTTGGTTCTAGCGTGTTGGTAGCAACCTAGTTCCTGTTTTGAGAGGTCTCTAGTTCGAATATTCGTTCATTCACTTATTTGAATTCAAAATTCAACTACAAAATTTTCTCGAAATATTCTCGGTATTTCTCGGTATTTCGCGGTAACCGTGGTAACCACATTTATCAGTCCCCCTCGATAAAATTGCCTCATTCGGTAACCAAATGGGGGCACTATATGTAATGCAGCAAATGACTCATGGAGACACTCTCTATTTGACTGCAACATGGCTAAAAGTGCGTGGGCATTGCGTGATGATGATTCCTCACTGCCTATATATGGCGATGAAACACCAAATGCAAGGCTATGGTTATTTGGGTTGAGCGACACCTTGTCCAGTGAGAAGTTTGCTGAGGTCCTGGTGACACTTTGGGCAATATGGTACGCAAGGAGAAAAGCTATACATGAACATGAGTTTCAGAGCCCGCTCTCTACCCATCTTTTCATCAATAGATACATTGAGGAGATTACTGTGCTGAAGGTCAAGGCCAAGGGGGGTCGAGTGGCAGCTCATATTCCCAGGTGGGTTCCCCCGATGGCTAACCATTATAAGATGAATGTGGATGGAGCAGTGGCGAAAACACAAAGCAAAGGGGCTGTTGGAGCGGTTTGCCGTGACGAACTTGGAAGATTCCAGGGGGCCTCGGCAGTTGTCTTTGATGGGATTACTGTTGCTGAAACTTTAGAGGCCCTTGCATGCAGAGAAGCAATAGCCCTTAGCGAGGACCTGGGCCTGAGAAGAATACATGTTGCGACTGACTGTGTAAGAGTCGTCCAGGAATTTGAAGCATCAAAGAATCTCGGAGGGCATTGCATGGTGGTACAGGAAATAAAGGATCGTAGTAGTTTTTTTCAGTCTTTCAAACTTAGTCATGAGCAGCGTGAATGTAACGGGGAGGCACACAGGTTAGCACGTAGGCCACGTCTCTGGAGAATGGCCGGCTTGTGTGGCTTGATGCTCCACCTGATCATCTAGGTATACCTGTAAACATTGAAATAGTGCAATAAAAGGGCGCTGTGATTCTCAAAAAAAAAAAAGCTCTGTTCTTCTCACCGGTAAAAAAAAAAAGCTCTGTTCTTCTCGATCTAAAAAAACCTCCGTTCTTGTCGTCTAGATCTTGCGCGAACTTGGCGTTGGGTAACGGTGACCGGTTGGGGCTGGGGCTGGGGCTAGCTAGGGCAGGTGCGTTCGGGCTTGGGGCTCGGCGGGCGTCCGAAAAATTCTCCCGACCGTCAGATGGCCAGAGGCCTCAACGCCCCGTCACGGCCCCGCTCAACATCAGGGTGACGCCGGAGGTGAGCCAGTGAGCAGTAATTTTAACCAATTTGGTTAATAGTTTCCTGCTGTATCTTAATTGATGGGGACAAGTTCTAATTTGGTCGGATATTTTGGACAAAATAAATTTGTTGTTTACAGCCTAAAGAACCCAAGCTAGCGATGGTTAAGGGGAATACAGTACTAATATACAACTGATTCATTTTATACAAAAGAAATAGAAGTGAATGTGAAACTAATGAACCAACATTGACCGAATCGTCAACCAACTGTTTAGTTGCTCCAGTTTGAACATCAAAGTCATAAAGAACAATCGCATCAAACTCGGACAATTTAAATCTTATTCCAGGGGATAGAATTCTTGGAATGACATCCAGCATTGTGTCCACATATTTGGCGATATCCACCTAATCAAAGTGATGATGTGTGGCGAGCAGACTTGAAGCTATGTCTTATGCAGACCCTTTGAAAGAATTGCAAATTTCGTGGTATCAACACTTCACATATAATTGGTTCAATCCTGACAATTTGGGGCACTCATACGATTCGGTGTGAAAAAGTGTTGCAGATTTGCTCCTCCTAAGATTTCTTTGAAGCTCCGCCACTGCTTGCCAACACCTCGAGAGGGACATCTAGGGCCATCACAATTGGTGTGGTGGACTTGCCGCCGGGCATGGAAAAATAAGCTTCCTTGCGATTCTGTCGGTAATATCTCGGAATTGCGCAGATGTGTGCTTCTTGATCGTTAGGGTTAGGTACCGGCACAGGAAGGAGCCCACCGGGCACCCAAGGCCCACATCCATCCGGTCGACCTAGTCATCAGAGCACATTGTATTTATTGGTAAAACAATGAACGATATCGTTCACCACCAATTTTGCAACGAACAGTTCTAAAAAAAGAATTTTGCTAGGAAGCAACGCAGTATCAGGCAAGAGCTTGTCAAAACACCAGACGTGGTCCCATCCCTGCCGTCCATACCTGCACGAACGGCCGCGGATTAGTTCTGCCCACTGCCTCTTACCAGTCCGGTCCACGCGCACCCCTAACTCTGTCCAAATCCCCTCTCCTCCCCTCTTGGCTTCGTCGGCTCCGGCGACCCACCGGCGACCGGCGGCCACAGGCGGGCGTACCTCCCAATCCCAATCCCAATCCCAGGTGATAAGATCCCTTCACATTAGCCCCGCCTCTATTCCGGTTAGATCCCTTCACATTCTCGGGTTGGGTGGTTTGATGGATTCGACGCCGCACCGCGCCCTCGCCGGCGACGCAAGTTCGCCGGCGCATTCATCCCCAAACTAAGTTAGTCCGTTGCGCTCTTGCCCCCTTCCGAACATGTGCTCCACAGCCCCTTCCTTTCTGGGAATGGACTGGATGCTACCTTTCTGAGATGATAATGCATATATTTCGCAAAAATATACTTACCTCCATTTTTGTATACAAGGCCACTATCAAAATTACAATTTGCAACTATACAAGGCCACTAACATTAATCGAGGTAAAATTGATGAGGTTTGCCTCGTACTAGTAACCGAGGTCATTAATACCCCTTGCATGCATGTGGGAGTGAGAAGCTTGGTTTTCATGTACCACATTAATCAACCAACGAGGAGTGATAGAGTTGTCTTGTTGTGCGTTGAAGAGAAAAATACACATTATTTAACACGTCGAGCGAGGATAAAAGACAAGCTTGCAACATTGGCTTAAGTAAGCATTAATTTCTACCTTGGTACCTGTAATATGGGTTTGTGGCCTTGTATACAAAAATGGAGGGAGTAAAAAAGATGTAATGCACCTGAGATGAAGTTCAGTGATAAGCACCAAAAAATGTTTGTTGACTCTTAAACAATCCAAGTGTAATATGGACAACTTGTGCCGCTTACTCTCAACCACGGATGTTTTAAGCCAAATTAGTTGGTTTGCTAAGCACATCCTTACTTAGCCGCCCCAGCTGGCCAGTTCTTGTTTCTTTGGGTTAGCAGAGTAGTAGGAGCAGTAACTGAAAATTCCTAACCTAGAAGCAGGAGCAGTAACTGAAAATTCAGGTTTTCAGTTAACAGGAGCAGTATTTGTTTAAGTTTGTGTTATACTGCATGTTGGAAATTCTTCCACATGATCGATCACATCAAATCACGACAAACACACACGCGCAAAAACTGATAGCCAAGGGCCCTTGTCGTGCCCTCTTTTCTCTTTATTTCTTTTTGTATTTTCTCTCCACGATGTTACAAAACTCACGCCATGGCTGTGCATATATATATATATATATATATATATATATATATATATATATATATATATATATATATATATACTGGGCTATTCTATTATGTGTAACAGAATATTATTCTGTTACCTTTTTTGAACTGATGGTTTCAGGCGGTTGTACTGATGATTTTCGAGCGGTTGAACTGATGCTTTCAGTTTGTTTAATAGATCGTCTTCTTTAGTTCAATTTTTTTTGCAATTTTTTTTGTCGGAACGGAGCGTGTAATATATCGTTGGAAAGCTCTTGACAACTATATTTGAAGTATATTGAACGTTTTTGCAAAATCATTATGGTTTAAGAGCAGTTTTGTAAAAACCGTTTTTTCAAAACCGAAAGCACCAATCATATTTTGGACTCAATTTTGGAACGGTTTGTCGGAATTGAGCAAATAAGATGGTGTTGGAAAGCTTGTGAAAATCCACATCTTCCATATATCTATTTTTTTTTCTAATTCTATACGATTTAAAAGTAATTTGGAAAATAGCGAAATTCTGGGCGAAACGTATTTTCACGATTTTTTGCAAACGGTTTGTCGGATTGTTGCAAATGATACGGCGCTGGAAAGCTATGGAAAATGCGCAACGTTTTTGTATTGAAATGTTTTTCTAATTCCTTATGGTTTAAAAACGAATTCGAATATGGTCTAATTTGATTTTGTACGCGATTTTTTTTAAAGTTTGTCGAAATGAGGCAAATAATATACGGTTGGAAAGATATAAAAAATACGAAACTTAATCATGTTGAATGTTTTCTCAAAATCACAACCGTTGAAGAGTAATTTTGATTACGGTGAGACCCATCGTGTTGTTTTCCCGTCCAAAAAACAGAGTACTCGTACTGATCTTTTGTGTGTGTTTGTACTGATGTATTATTCACAGTAGTTTTGAATGGTTCCGAAAAAAGAATATTTGAACGGATGTCTGTATGTTTTTGTACTGAGCGTATTTTCACATATTATACTTTACTCTGTTTTTTGGGTATAATTTTCCTCGTAGCTTTTCAAGAGTTTACGATATTTGCATCCCTAAACTTGCATGGTTTATATCGTTGAACTGAATAATACTTTTAACAAAAAGAAAATGTTGTTTGTTTCATTTTTTTTGAACTCAACTTTGTTTTGCGAGGATGTTCTGGACTTCTCTTATTTTACCACTTGAACTTAACTTTTTTGAATTTTCGTTTTTATTTAGCATTTTTTCAAAGCCAATGTAGTACCTCATGTTCAACTTTTTTTGTACTTATATGCCAGTAATAATAGAACATTTCTGACACATTTGTTTGTCCATTTGTGGACATCAACCAAAATAGGCAGGAGAGAGCACTATCAAACTGATCAAACTATTTATGTGTTCTTCTTTTTTAAGAACTCATTATGTAATACATACTGAATGGCCACACATATATGATATAATGAACTATAGGGCCTAAAAAGTGTAATGACAGTACATCTATAAAGCTCCACAAGATCACATGAAGCCTCTGCTATGAAATATACAAAATACTGACAAAAATTCACACTTTTGCACAAAGGGCATACTTCTGAACATGCTCGACGACACCCACTGAACTTGCGCAATTGACAGGTGGGAGCAAGCATCAACTTTGAAGTATGCAAAGGCATCTTGTTTTTCAAAAAAAGCAGGAGCGCATCTCCATATCAATAAATAGTTGTTGATCCATCGGTGTGCATGCATCACAAAGAAAATGTTGAAAGAAAAATCGGGTGGACCAGGTGGACTAGCTACACCTCCTCCTCTGGACTAATTGCTACGGCGAGGTGGAGCTGATGGAGGCGGAGATCACGAGCGGCACCGGGATTTGGCCACTGCAGGGAATCCCAACGACTACCAAGCCATCCTTGCTGTAGTAACTATGGTGATGTATTTTGTACTGCCCAAAACACCTGCAAGATGAACTGAAAGGGAGCTCCATCACCTGCAAGATGAACTGAAAATGCCGGCTAAGGGGACTTGAAGAATCACCAAATGTTGAACTGAATATACACAATTGAAGGAGCATAAACGTCCACGGTAACTCTATGTTACACAACAATAACTAAGCATATATGTCTATAGGTTGAAGGGTAACAGACCTCAAGATAGCAACAAACTTCCAATATTCATCTATTTTTGAGCTGTTGCCTTTTATATTATTTTTCGACGCATCCTGCAAAAAGAAATGGACCAAAATTTCAAAGATGAACTGAAAAAGACTAACATAATTCAGTTGAGATGGATGTGGAAAATGATGAGCATCCCTTACGGCTATCAAACAGACAACTTGAACTGCTCGCCGACTGCCACTTATGGCTATCAATCATGCAAAATCCTGACCAAAAGAACACATTTTTCTGATGAAACAAAACTCTTAACTTGCTACATGACCATCTTTGAACCTCCTACAAGAACAGAATATATATGATACATCATTTTTTTCTCTTGTTCAATCATGCACCCAAAAAATTAGAACACAACAAAATATCAGTTGTTTGGCTCCAAAACCTCTTGCATATATTTTCTTGAACTGATGTTCTTTTTGTAATTGAACTGTTGTTGAATGAATGGTCGCTGATGCGCCGATGAGTCTATTGTGCTCGGAAATTTGTCTGCATCCCTGAGTAAATAGATTTTCTTTTTTGCTTTCTGCAATTTATTTTTGCATGGGTCAGAGTAACTCCAATGCAGCAGCCACATATTTTTGAATCTTTTCTTGTTCTCTGTATTTTTATGTGGTTTCTTATATGAACCTTTTGAATATCTGAATTCCTCATGATGATATCATCGAACCTTTTTAGATGATGATGTTGAACTTGTGTTGAGTACATCAGGGATAACTTCCAGTCTTGAGAGAGACCAGTACACAAAAAGAGGGAGGTGCATTGGAGTGAGACGGCCAGCCACCACACGGCAGCATCCAGGGGCGGAGCAATGGACGGCTTGCAGCCAGCTCTTCGAGGGACCGGTGGTGGAGCACCGAGGTGGACTGTTGAGCTGGGTGACGAACGGGAATAGAGTTGAGGAGCGTCGTTGACCCTGGAAAGCAAGAAATGTGAATCAAGACGGTTAACTAGTTGAAGTAAGATAGTCAACTAACTGATTGCAATAAAGAGTCTAAATCACTTTTCTTCTGGTGGAAGTGGAGGAATGATTCAAAAAATACATAAATTCCTTTTTATTAACACACACAAAAAAATGGCTACAACGACCAGGAATACAATATATATATAAGTTCGAACACAGTATGATAAACCGTTCAACTACAAACAAATGATTAGTACAAATAAAAGTTTCAGAAATTGCCATGTTTTTTATCACATGTTTAAATCATAGAAAATAACCATTTTACTTTCGATGAATCACCATACTTGTTGCCAACAAATTTGCCATGAATTAGAGATCACCTCTAGCAAGTTTTCTTCCGCCAACACGCATATACATACATCTAAATAGAGTGACGTCTGAGCCGAATAATACACTGAACTAAAGTCCAAATGTCACAAGGGCAGACAGAGTGACAGTAATGCAGAATCGCTGCTAAAACTGAAGCCAAAAATATAGTACAACTTAACTGAAAAGTAGACGAGAAAGCATAGACCAGCAGCGGTGGCAAGCTATGCCTATCTGGAGCTCACGAGTGTTCATGTCGCCGTTGGGTGGTAGTAGGATCTTTTATTCCTCGTCCTTACTCTGGGAATCTGATCTCTCTTCTATTCGGGTTAACTAATTTTGCTAACAACTATAGGTTCTCGTAAATATTTTCTCCCGGAGAGCCCCTCACTCCAGATGATTACTTGGTGCACCAGAAGTTTCCGAAGATACTCTCCGAAGTTTCTCGAGACCCTTGTGCCCTTTGTCGTTGCAATCCCTAACACCGATAAATCCTTATGCGTAACTACCTACGTTGTCGTTCATACCTTCATCCCCAGTTGCTCTTGTCATTACAAGATGTCCTGAAATACTCTTCGATATTCCGAGGAACCTTTATGCTTATTGACCTGCAGTCCTTGCCGCATGAATACCCCTACGGATAATTACTCACTCTTATCGAGTATCCATTCATCCCCAGTTATTCTTATGCTTCATAAGATACTTTTTAATACAATCCGAGCTTTCGATGACCTCTATCGCCTATTTCTCTAGATCCTTTGTGGGGTTCTATCCGACAGCGTCCTTCATATACAGTAACCTTGTGAGCTTTTCCTCGGATACATAATGCCTTCGGTAAATTGTATCTTCTGCTTCCTGAACCATGCTCTACTCTCGGGATTGAGTTATTTACTCGTGAAGTTTGTGGTATATGTTCCTCAGATGCCCCGATGGGTTGAATCTTTGTCTTACCTAAATCCGTGTGAACCCGAAGATTATGCGAGTTATATCTACTGGTGTTTCTTCGGATAAATTTTCAATTCTACAACTTCTTTGAACGCGAGAGGTGAATGGAAAGTTGTGCATTAGGGAAGTGGTAGTCGACCTTGAACCTTTGTGTTCATGCCCACAGACCCGATGTGGAACTTATCATGGAAGCTTCTTGTTATAATAATAATCCCCTTGTGATAAGTCCATCTTGCATCTATGTTTGGTCCTTTGCAATCGTGGTTCCGACCATATTGTTCTTGTTTGATCCATTTATCAGACAAGTTAAAGTACTTGTCTTCTTCAGATCGTTCACCTGTTCAACCTCTACATTGATATATCTTTGAGTATTACCCTCTGGTATCTCGAGAATATCACGGAACTACATAACTTCTTATGAGTTTTTCATCAACTATTATTCTCACCAATTCAAATTTTCCACGGGTTCTGAGTTGTTAGACACTCGAGAACACCGGTAATTGATTCACGTCTCTATTGCTTTGTTTAACCTTTCTTGTAACCTATCATATCTGAGTAGTGTAATTTCCTGCTTATGTAAACACCTCGGTGTACAACCATGTCAGTAAGACCTTGTTACTATTGTTGATGACATTTCGGTGGCCACCGATGGACGAGAACTTTGCCTATTGGTCCGCCTCGTCTTAACGAGCAGGAAAATGGTTCTCTTCGTCCCTCGCCCTTGGTACCAGCATTGTTGCCAACATAACTGACAAGCTATCCTCTGACCTTTCTTGCTATCATGCACGTATAAAATGTTAGCACCCTTCCTGCTTTTAACCCACATGGTGGGTCCATAACCTACAGTTCCACATGATCGAAACCTGACTCTCCTGTACAACCTTGACTCTGAAATATTCTTTGCACTTGGCTTCGTATGTAAATCACGAGCCACCTTCCTAATGATCTATTCTGCTATCAGACGCAATACTTATTCCCATTGCTCTGAACCCCTTTCACCCTCTGTTTCAGGCAACGAACGATCACCTACCCGGTTGAAGCTTCTTGTTGCTCCTCCTTACCTTTCTCTCGATGACTTTCTTGAATTTCAACTCGAGAGATGCCTCTACGCCACGTTCACTGAGATAGCCCTAGGTACCTATCTTGTGTTGAGCTCCGTCCTTCCCGAGTCTTTCCCCCTTACTCCACCTCTTAAATCTCGGGACGAGATCTCTTGTATGGAGGAGAATTGTGACGCCCAGATAATCAAGCTACAGTAATCCCTGTTAGTGGTGCCATGTCATCATGTTACTGTTGCTAATCTTCACTTGATCCAAATCACAATTCAAATTCAAATCCAATCTAACGTCAAACATTCATATTTGTCAAACATGAAATCTAAAATGTTCATCATGTGGCAAATAATCCCGAACTAATTTTGGTGGTGGAACCAACCTTTTGTAAAGTGTTTAAATGCCCTTTAATAAGGAAAACATAAAAGGTTTGAAAAGTAAGGGAAAATGCTAAAAAAGGAAAAGGACCTCTGGCTCCCCCTAGGCCTCGGCCCACTTCCACCGGCCAGCCCACCTAAGCCGGCCCACCTACCCCCCACCGGTCTCCTTCTCCTCCTGTTCCCGTGGTGCGATCGCTACACGGGGCATGGTTGCCCCTGACCGCCTCGCCGGCATCAATGGGGAGGGGATAAGGCCGCCCTCCCCTCGGTCCCCTTGTCTCCCCGCTCCACTTCCCCCTCTCCTCCTCGGTTCCTCCTCCCCCTCCCCCCTTTCCTCTCGCCCTTCTCCACCCGAGCGCCTCCTGTCGCCGCCGCTGTCGTCCGCCGGGGTGACCATGGCTCCCCGTCCCGCACGGCGCATTCCGGAGCTCCACAGGCCTCGACTTCGTCCCATGCATCGACCAGCTGAAGCTGGGGGGACCACCGCCGTCGCCCGTGTCGCCTCCCCGGCCCCGACCTGGACCACCGCGACCACCGCCGCTGCTTCACCGCACCACCACACCGCGTCGACCGTCCCGTCTTCAACCCTGAGGTCCGGCTCTGTTCGCCGCCGATTCCGTCGCGCCTGCTGCTCCTAACCTCTCGACGGGCCTCCTTGTGCCTCCTCGGTGAGCACCGCATCCAAACTCCCCTTCTCCTCTTCGATGACGTCGTAGGATGCTGCGACCGGCACGCCCGAAGCTCCGTGCGCCCGTTCCTCCCCTGAACGCGCTCGCGCTCCCCTGGCCCGCACACGCGCAACGCCGTCACTGTCGTCGCGCACTCGCGCCGGTGACTCGCACCGGAATGCGCTCACCGGGATCCCCTACTGCGCCGGGGCGACGCTCTGACTCCCCTGACCACACCTCCAGCCCCGTTGCACCCTGCGTGGCCTCCGCCGCGCCACGCCCTGCCGCCCCCCTCGCCGCTCCGGCCGGCGCCCCGCAGCCGCGGCTACCCTGCCGGCGCCCCACAGCCCTGACGCTCTCCCCTGGGCGCGTGGCCAAGCGGGCCGGTGTCCCAGCGCCCGCGCCCGCCCCGTTAACCAGCCGCTCCAGTGGCCAGATGGGCCACTGCTAGCGGGCCCCACAGGCCCCCTTTTCTTTAAGAAAAGGAGAACAAAAGAAAATTTCCATAATAATGATAATAATTACAATAATAATTATTGAATTAACTTAATTAATTTGGCTTAATTAATCTAATTAAAATTAATTAGCCTAATAATGCCAGTTAGGCTAAATTAACTAGCTTAGTTAATGAAACAGTCTATGACAGGGGGGTCCCACCCCTGTTTACCAGTCAAACGTTGACTCGTCAACAGGGACCCCCTGGACCCACATGTCACCCTCTGGTACACTTATGTGTACACAGATCTGGGTGCACCTAGCATTTACTCATTATTTTCGAATTAAATTAAATTGTAGAATATCATTAAATCTTCGGAAAATCATAGAAATTAAACCGTAGCACGGATCGAAAAACTTTCTACATGAAAGTTGCTCAAAACGACGAGACAAATCCGAACACGTGATCCATTCGTCCTCCACACATTCCTAGCATAGCGAACATCTAACTTTTCCCCTCCGGTTCATCTGTCTGGCAGACGTCTGAAACCGGGAAAACTTTCCCGGATGTTTCCCCCTTCGCCAGTAACACCTATCACTGCGTTAGAACACCTCTAGCCCTGCTTATAATCATGTTGTGCATATGTTTGCGTGTATTTACTGTTTCTTCCCTCTCTTCTCTCTGGTAGACCCTGAGACCGCTGCTGATGCCACGGTGATCGACTACGTCGACGACGACCCTCCTTCTTGTCTGAGCAACCAAGCAAGCCCCCCTTTGATCATCCCAATATCGCCTATTGCATTCTCTCATGCTTGCATTAGATTTTGCTGTTGTATTTGATTGCTCCTATTCTAATGCAAAGCCTGCTTTTGTACCTGCTATTGTTACCTACCTGCTTAGTATAGGTTGGTTAGTGATCCATCAGTGACCCCCACCTTGTCCTTGTTGCCCCTGCTTCATCTTTGATGACTCGATCAACGTGATCGATGACCAGAGCCTGACACCTCACATCACATCACGCCCCTTTAGTTGCTCGACTCTGCTACGTCTTGAGCTTGCGTTGGTTTTCCATGAAGAGGATAAGGTGATGCAGCAATAGTAGCGTAAGTATTTCCCTCAGTTTTTGAGAACCAAGGTATCAATCTAGTAGGAGGCTCCTCAAAAGTCCCACGCACCTACACAAACAAACAAAGAACTCACAACCAACGCAATAAAGGGGTTGTCAATCCCATCACGGCCACTTGCGAAAGTGAGATCTAATAAAGATAGTATGATAAGTTAAATATGTTTTTGGTATTTTATAATATGGATGCAAAAAGTAAATATGCAAATAAAAGTAGATTGGAAGCAAATATGATAAGAGATAGACCCGGGGGCCATAGATTTCACTAGTGGCTTCTCTCAAGATAGCATAAGTATTACGGTGGGTGAACAAATTACTGTCGAGCAATTGATAGAAAAGCGAATAATTATGAGATTATCTAGGCATGATCATGTATATAGGCATCACGTCCGTGACAAGAAGATCGACTCCTGCCTGCATCTACTACTATTACTCCACACATCGACCGACTCCTACCTGCATCTAGATTATTAAGTTCATAAGAACAGAGTAGTGCATTAAGCAAGATGACATGATGTAGAGGGATAAACTCAAGCAATATGATATAAACCCCATCTTGTTATCCTCGATGGCAACAATACAATACGTGCCTTGCAACCCTTTCTGTCACTCGGCAAGGACACCGCAAGATTGAACCCAAAGCTAAGCACTTCTCCCATGGCAAGAAAGATCAATCTAGTAGGCCAAACCAAATCGATAATTCGAAGAGACTTGCAAAGATAACTCAATCATACATAAAAGAATTCAGAGAAGATTCAAATATTATTCATAGATAAACTTGATCATAAACCCACAATTCATCGGATCTCGACAAACACACCGCAAAAAGAGTTTACATCGAATAGATCTCCACAAGAGAGGGGGAGAACATTCTATTGAGATCCAAAAAGAGAGAAGAAGCCATCTAGCTAATAACTACGGACCCGTAGGTCTGTGGTAAACTACTCACATCTCATCGGAGGGGCAAGGGTGTTGATGTAGAAGCCCTCCGTGGTCGATTCCTCCTCCGGCAGAGTGCCGGCGAAGGCTCCAAGATGAGATCTCACGGATACAGAAGGTTACGGTGGTGGAAATTGTGTTTCATCTGCTCCCTGGATGTTTTTGGGGTATGTACGCTTATATAGGAGGAAGAAGTACGTCGGTGGCCGCCCGAGGGGCCCACGAGACAGGGGGCGCCCTATAGGTGGGGGCCCTCCTATCTCGTGGGAGCCTCGTCTGCTTCTTGACTTGCACTCCAAGTCCTCTAGATCATGTTCGTTCCAAAAATCATGCTCCCGAAGGTTTCATTCCGTTTGGACTCCATTTGATATTCGTTTTCTTCGAAATACTGAAATAGGTAAAAAAACAGCAATATGGGCTGGGCCTCCGGTTAGTAGGTTAGTCCCACAAGTGATATAAATGTGTAAAATAAAGCCCATAAACATCCAAAAGGGGTAATATAATAGCATGGAACAATCAAAAATTATAGATACGTTGGAGACTTATCAAGCATCCCCAAGCTTAATTCCTGCTCGTTCTCGAGTAGGTAAATGATAAAAAGAGAATCTTTGATGTGGAATGCTACCTATCATAATTCATAATGTAATTTTCTTTATTGTGGCATGAATGTTCAGATCCAAATGATTCAAAATAAAAGTTCATATTGCTAAAAGAAATAGTAACACTTCAAGCATACTAATCAAAGTAATCATGTCTTCTCAAAATAACATGGCAAAAGAAAGTTCATCCCTACAAAATCATATAGTTAGGCTATGCTTCATTTTCATCACACAAAGATGTTCCCAACTTCTATACCCCCGATGACAAGACAAGCAATTGTTTCATACTTAAATAATCTCAAACTTTTTCAACCTTCACGCAATACATGAGCGTGAGCCATGGATATAGCACTATGGGTGGAATAGAATATGATGATGGGGATTGTGTGGAGAAGACAAAAAAGGAGAAAGTCTCACATTGACGAGGATAATCAATGGGCTATGGAGATGCCCATCAATTTATGTCAACATGAGGAGTAGGGATTGCCATGCAACAGATGCACTAGAGCTATAAATGAATGCTCAACAAAAGAAAACTAGTGGGTGTGCATCCAACTTGCTTGCTCATGAAGACCTAGGGCATTTGAGGAAGCCCATCGTAGGAATATACAAGCCAAGTTCTATAATGAAAAATTCCCACTAGTATGGAAAAGACAACTTATGAGACTCACTATATGAAAAACATGGTGCTACTTTGAAGCACAATATATGAGAATCACTACATGAAGACCAAGGTGCTACTTTGAAGCACAAGTGTGGAAAAAGAGATAGTAACATTGCCCTTTTTATTTATTTTCTTTTTTTCCTTTTTTGGGCCTTTTTTTTCTTTTGGCCTTTCTTCTTTTTTTTTTCTTTTTCTTTTTGTATTTGGGCAATACTCTAATAATGATGATCATCACACTTCTATTGATTACAACATATGAATTACAACTCGAAACTAGAACAAGATATGACTCTATATGAATGCCTCCGGCGGAGTACCGGGATGGTGCAATGAATCAAGAGTGACATGTATGAAAAATAATGCATGGTGGCTTTGCCAGAAATACGATGTCAACTACATGATCATGCAATGGCAATATGACAAAAGTAAAGTATGTCATGATGATGATGAACGGAACGGTGGAAAGTTGCATGGCAATATATCTCGGAATGGCTATGGAAATGCCATAATAGGTAGGTATGGTGGCTGTTTTGAGGAAGATATAAGGAGGTTTATGTGTGATAGAGCGTACCGTATCACTGGGTTTGGATGCACCGGTGAAGTTTGCACCAACTCTCAAGGTGAGAAAGGGCAATGCACGGTACCGAAGAGACTAGCAATGGCGGAAAAGTAAAAGTGCGTATAATCCATGGACTCAACATTAGTCAAAAGAACTCATATACTTATTGCAAAATTTAGAAGTCATCAAAAATTCAAGTGCCACGCGCATGCTCTTAGGGGGATAGATTGGTAGGAAAAGACCATCGCTCGTCCCCGACCGCCACTCATAAGGATGCACAAGCCAGGTACACTTCATGTTTCAAATTTGTTACACAACTTTAACATACGTGCATGCTACGGGACTTGCTAACTTTAACACAAGCATTCTTTAAATTCATAATCACCAACTAGCATGACTTTAATATCACTACCTCCATATCTCAAAACAATTATCAAGTATCAAATTGATCATATCATCCAATTCACTTCTAATGATAGTTTTTATTATATCCAACTTGGATGCCTACCATTCTAGGACCAATTTTATAACCATAGCAAATACCATGCTGTTCTAAAAGACTCTCAAAATAATATAAGTGAAGCATGAGAGACTAGTAATTTCTACAAAAATAAGCCACCACCGTGCTCTAAAAGATATAAGTGAAGTACTAGAGTAAAAACTATCAAGCTCAAAAGATATAAGTGAAGCACATAGAGTATTCTAGCAAATTCTAATCAAATAGGCTTCTCCCAAAAGGTGTGTACATCAAGGATGATTGTGGTAAACTAAAAACCAAAGACTAATATAATACACGACACTCCAAGCAAAACACATATCATGTGTCAAATAATAATATAGCTCCAAGTAAAGTTATCAATGAACGAAGGCGAAAGAGGGGATGCCTTCCCGGGGCATCCCCAAGCTTAGGCTTTTGGCTATCCTTGAATATCTTGGGGTGCCTTGGGCATCCCCAAGTTTAGGCTCTTGCCACTCCTTATTCCATAGTCCATAAAAGCTTTACCCAAAACTTGAAAACTTCACAACACAAAACTCAACAGGAAATCTTATAAGTTCCGTTTGTGAAAGAAAACAAAACCACCACATAAGGTACTGTAATGAACTCATTCTTCATTTATTTTGGTGTTAAACCTACTGTATTCCAACTTCTCTATGGTTTATAAACTATCTTATATCTTATATATATATTTACTAATTGGAGGCACCATACGGAGCACCACATTAATCCTAGCAGTTAAGAAATTTCAACCATTTGATTAATAAATAATATGTTGGTAGCCGTCCGATGAAACAAGAGATTTGTCAAAGAAAAAAAACAGGAGATGTGTTCGGAAAGGTAAGCTAACGTCCGTGAGCCATACTCCCCATCCCAGCCGTACACCCCTTGGCCTCTCCACTTTTTCTTCTTGAATAAAAAGAACAAATCTGATCGTCCAACAAAACAAACGTGATTAGAGAAGTAGATTTCGTCTTCCCATGGCATTTAGGTAATACTCCTACAATTCAGATTAGGGCTAGAAAAAAAGCTCAAAGCTCGCGAGCTAAACAAGTAGCTCGTGACTCGGCTTGAATCGACTCGAACTCGAAGAATAACGAGTCGAGCCGAGCTTTAGTTTAAGATCGTTTATAGACCAAGTTAAACAAGCCAACTCACTAGTACTCGTGTAACTCGTTAGGCTCGATACAATAGATCAGCCACTCCCAATACAAAGAAAGATCAGCCACTAAACAACCTACGTCTCAGGCGCACAACCCAAGGCCGAGCAGTTGAAGGCCTAGCCTCCTAGGAGACTCACGCGTTACAAGAAAATTACAATTGTATAGTGATATATATGTTTAATATATACATAATCATTTTTATCATATTTGAGGGCTTTATGTTTATATCTTAAACGAGCTTAACAAGCTAAACGAGCCAGCTCGCGAGTTATACGAGTCGAGCCAATCTTGGATTTGAGCTCGTTATAGTAACGAGTCGAGTCGAGCTAGCTCGTTAACGAAACGAGCTCTAGCGAGTCGAGCCGAGCTGGCTCGACTCGGCTCGAATTCCAGCGCTAATTCAGATGGCTAGCAATTCGGCAAGGCAGGAACGGTTTACAATATTAGCTGGTGCATGTGGGAAGAGGTTGCCGCTGACATGGTAATCCAGTGCTCATGCAAACCTCCAATCAGTTGCCTTCGGTTCTACTGTACTATGTCGAGCGACCACTTCATCTTCTTAGGCGACACTGCCCCATCATCCAATTGCCGACACCCGCCTCAGTAGTTGATTTGATGATAGCCGCTAATCAATCTTGCTCGGCAACTTGGTCGACCCATCCGGCATAATTTACAAAGGTTTCTCCACTCGTGATGCGTCCCAGAAAATTTAACAGATTAGATCCACTGTTCTTCTCCTTGAATCTTCAGCTTTTATTTGTCTCAGTGTGGACTCAAGCAACTTGACAGTAGAAGCTAGCGTTAGATTGGTGTGCTCCAAACAAGAGTGCGTATCTCCATCATGTGTTTACTCTACGTAGTGTTGTTTGCAAGATTACTCAAGTTCTGACCAAACTTTTTAAAGATATAGATTTAGTGGCTTATTTGAGTTTCGAAACTCTTAGATTTTAAGCTGTCCCAGAATAAAAATCATGAACCACATCAGCTTCCAGTTTGTGGCCATGATGCATCTATTTTTATTCTAGAAGGTGGACATTATCCTATGATGGTTAAAGTGGTGAATAAGAATTACTGTTGACTGGCTGTTTGAAGCAGATTAGACGACTGGCATTGTCGATGAGGCTACCGAGCTATAACATACTATGGCGGACTGATGGCCTGGCTATTCAGATTCTTAACATCGTTTCATTTTGTCTATGACGACGGCTGTCCCTGTGTTACCCAGCAAGGAAGTATTTTAGTATCATGAATTTTGTTCAGATTCTTGATGTCTAGCAAGGGGATTGCATATGTAAGTAAACTAAGTTTGACTAACGTTGGCGTCTTCCATCAATTTTTATTATACAACAAAAAAGTCGACCATATGCACATAGTGGTAGTGCTTTGGTAATTGGCATCGCTTCGCTTGAAAGGGATGCATATGAGTATGTCATGATGACCCAATGAGAGGCAAAGCAAAGAGGTTTTGATGGAGATGCTTATATCAAGAGGCAACGGCCCTACCGGCCGGCTGGCAAGATATTGCGGCAGCTGCTCCTGTACGCTGGCGGGTGCCAGCTACATCCTACATATATATCCTGCGGCAAAGTGCTGGCCGGCAGTATGATTGATGTGTAGTCCACATACTTTTTTTGTTGCTGGAAATGTAAGTCTACGTAGCCTGATTACTATTCTGCACGTTCATATAGTATGATTTTTCTCATAGTTTTTTCTCACATATACACTGCTTTTACATGATAAGTGTCTATGTGAGTGTCGAGTTAATTGTTTCTTAGAGCACTGATTCACATGGTTCTTTGTATGATGTGTCAGAAAAATCTTATATCCGCATATGATGCATGAGATATACATATATCTTTTACAGATAGAAAGTAGAAAAATAATCTCAAAACCACATTAATCTTTGAGTTCTCTAAGGATTAGCTGATTAAGAGAAGTCATCTAAAACCCATTTAATCAATCTCACTTACACTAATTTGATAATTTCATATTACGTGGCTACAAATATCACATATGCTATTGAGAGGACATCTGTGCGCGGGTTCCTTATTTGAAACAACATATTTTATAGTTAAAAAAACTAGATAGAACTCAAATGCTTGCCTATGTTCCTATAAGTATATTTCTGTATGGATCTTCTAGGTATCAATACTAAACCATATTGGGTGATCAGTGTCTCTATATATATTAAGATCAAACTCTATCGGTCTTTCGTGGCAAAAAGGAAAATAGAGGCTACAACAGGGCATCTATTTTGGGAGCCTATGTACACAGACTACAACAGGTCATGAATAAATAGAACATGAACCTAATTTTGCATTTCAACCATGTTATCCACTAATACAATACATCTAAGCTTAATGAATTTTTTCAAACTATTTTCATATGTTTATTCAATCCGAGGTTTCTTGACATGACCCAACAAGAATACGAGTGCCATGTGACATAAACGAATCACAAGTTAGCAAGGCAATCCCTATGTATGACCAAGAAAAATTGGTACATCCATGCTTAATAATGATCCATGAAAACATGTTCACACTTCTGACCAGCATTTCTAACTCCTTCAAATATTGGCACAAAATGAATATTCGTGCTAGCCCGTGCAGGTGCACGGGTTGACGACTAGTTTTACTAGCCATAGATGCATCAATATAAGCAAACAACACACGAAAAATAGAATCTGTCAAAAATAGAACAGTCTGTAGCAATCTGTAACTAACGCAAACTTCTGGAACTCTAAAAATCCTACCAAAATACGAAGTCCTGGACAATTTGTTTATTGATCAGCAGCAAAAAGAATCAACGCAAAAGCACGTTTTTGTGATTTAAAAAAGTTATATTCGTGCGCGCAAAGTTTCTGTTTTTCAGCAGAATCAAATCAACTATCATCATAGGTTATCCTATAGGTTCTACTTGGCTCAAACACTAATTAAAAGATAAAAACACATCTAAACAGAAGGTAGATGCACGATTTATTACTAAACAGGAGCAAAAACAAAAAATATAAAGAAAATTGGATTGTCTCCCAACTAGCGCTATCGTTTAACGCCCCTAGCTAGGCATAAAAGCGAAGATAGATCTAAGTAGTGTCATCTTTGATTTTCAGTTTTTTAGCGGAGTAATGCTCGAATCCGGGAGGTTCTTTCCTCTTCCCTTCATACTCGGAAATTTTAGATCTAAAGAATCCAACCGCTTATTGCAAAGAGTAATCAACATATTCATGCGGTGAAGATTTCCGCTAACACTTTTAAGAGGCTCAAGAGATTTTTGTAAAATTTTCGTTACTTCGCAAATCTTTCCAAACACTTGCGTTTCTTCTTGGGAGGATGCAATCCTCCCTTTTGAGGTAGTGTTCCCACTACTCCCTCTATAATTTCATGGGCAATACTAGGATCAATTTCAATAAAATTTCCCTTGGCAATGCAATCCAAGAGTTGTCTATGCGTCATATTTAACCCAACATAAAAATTGCGAAGAAGAATTCTAAAGTTCACCTCTAGGGTACATTTGCGATAAGATTCCATCATCCTATACCAAGCATCTTTTAAATTTTCTCCTTGCCTTTGCTTGAAGTGAAGAACTTCAAACTCGGGAGACATAGGAGCGGATAAGGAACTAGACATAATGACAAGCAAGCAAAAGGCAAGCGAAAGAGAGAGGAGGAGATTGGGAAAGAGATGGCGAATAAAACGGCAAGGGTGAAGAGGGGGAGAGAAAAATGAGAGGCAAATGGAAAATAATGTAAATGCAAGGGAGATGGGTTTGTGATGGGTACTTGGTATGTCTTGACTTGAGCGAAGACCTCCCCGGCAATGGCACCAGAAATCCTTCTTGCTACGTCTTGAGCTTGCGTTGGTTTTCCTCGAAGAGGAGAGGGTGATGCAGCAATAGTAGCGTAAGTATTTCCCTCAGTTTTTGAGAACCAAGGTATCAATCCAGTAGGAGGCTCCTCAAAAGTCCCACGCACCTACACAAACAAACAAAAACTCGCAACCAACGCCAATAAAGGGGTTGTCAATCCCTTCACGGCCATTTGCGAAAGTGAGATCTAATAAAGATAGTATGATAAGATAAATATGTTTTTGGTATTTTATAATATGGATGCAAAAAGTAAAGATGCAAATAAAAGTAGATTGGAAGCAAATATGATAAAAGATAGACCCGGGGGCCATAGGTTTCACTAGTGGCTTCTCTCAAGATAGCATAAGTATTACGGTGGGTGAACAAATTATTGACGAGCAATTGATAGAAAGGCGAATAATTATGAGATTATCTAGGCATGATCATGTATATAGGCATCACGTCCGTGACAAGTAGACCGACTCCTGCATCTACTACTATTACTCCACACGTCGACCGACTCCTGCCTGCATCTAGAGTATTAAGTTCATAAAAACAGAGTAACGCATTAAGCAAGATGACATGATGTAGAGGGATAAACTCAAGCAATATGATATAAACCCCATCTTGTTATCCTCGATGGCAACAATACAATACGTGCCTTGCAACCCTTTCAGTCACTGGGTAAGGACACCGCAAGATTGAACCCAAAGCTAAGCACTTCTGCCATGGCAAGAAAGATCAATCTAATAAGCCAAACCAAATCGATAATTCGAAGAGACTTGCAAAGATAACTCAATCATACATAAAAGAATTCAGAGAAGATTCAAATATTATTCATAGATAAACTTGATCATAAACCCACAATTCATCGGATCTCGATAAACACACTGCAAAAAGAGTTTACATCGAATAGATATCCACAAGAGAGGGGGGAGAACATTGTATTGAGATCCAAAAAGAGAGAAGAAGCCATCTAGCTAATAACTATGGACCCGTAGGTCTGTGGTAAACTACTCACAACTCATCGGAGGGGCAAGGGTGTTGATGTAGAAGCCCTCCATGGTCGATTCCCCCTCCGCAAGAGTGTCGGCGAAGGCTCCAAGATGATATCTCGCGGATACAGAAGGTTACGGTGGTGGAAATTGTGTTTCGTCTGCTCCCTGGATGTTTTCGGGGTACGTAGGCTTATATAGCAGGAAGAAGTACGTGGTGGCCGCCCGAGGGGCCCACGAGACAGGGGGGCGCCCTCCTATCTCGTGGGAGCCTCGGCTGCTTCTTGACTTGCACTCCAAGTCCTCTGGATCACGTTCGTTCTAAAAATCACGCTCCCAAAGGTTTCATTCCGTTTGGACTCCATTTGATATTCGTTTTCTTCGAAATACAGAAATAGGTAAAAAAACAGCAATATGGGCTGGGCCTCCGGTTAGTAGGTTAGTCCCAAAAATGATATGAATGTGTAAAATAAAGCCCATAAACATCCAAAAGGGGTAATATAATAGCATGGAACAATCAAAAATTATAGATACGTTGGAGACTTATCAAGCATCCCCAAGCTTAATTCCTGCTCGCCCTCGAGTAGGTAAATGATAAAAGGAGAATTTTTGATGTGGAATGCTACCTATCATAATTCATAATGTAATATTCTTTATTGTGGCATTAATGTTCAGATCCAAATGATTCAAAATAAAAGTTCATATTGATAAAAGAAATAGTAACACTTCAAGCATACTAATCAGAGTAATCATGTCTTCTCAAAATAACATGGCAAAAGAAAGTTCATCCCTACAAAATCATATAGTTAGGCTATGCTTCATTTTCGTCACACAAAGATGTTCCCAACTTCTATACCCCCGATGACAAGCCAAGCAATTGTTTCATACTTAAATAATCTCAAACTTTTTCAACCTTCACGCAATACATGAGCGTGAGCCATGGATATAGCACTATGGTGTTGGGGAACGTAGTAATTTCAAAAAATTTCCTAGGTACACGCAAGATCATGGTGATGGTATAGCAACGAGAGGGGAGAGTGTATGTCCACGTACCCTCGTAGACCGTAAGCGGAAGCGTTAGCACAACGCGGTTGATGTAGTCGTACGTCTTCACGATCCGACCGATCCAAGCACCGAACGTACGGAGCCTCCGAGTTCAGCACACGTTCAGCTCGATGACGATCTCCGGCCTCCAATCCGGCAGAGCTCCGGAGATGAGTTATGTCAGCATGACGGCGTGGTGACGATGATGATGTTCTACCGGCGCAGAGCTTCGCCTAAACTCCGCGACGATATGACCGAGGTGGAATATGATGGAGGGGGGCACCGCACACGGCTAAGGAACGATCCGTAGATCAACTTGTGTGTCTTTGGGGTGCCCCCCGCCCCCGTATATAAAGGAGCAAGGGGGGAGGCCGGCCGGCCCCTTGGGCGCGCCAAGGGAGGAGGAATCCTCCTCCTAGTAGGAGTAGGACTCCTCCTTTCCTACTCCTACTAGGAGGGGGAAGGAAGGGGGAGAGGGGGAAGGAAAGGGGGGCGCCGCCCCCCCTCCTAGTCCAATTCGGACTAGAGGGCGGAGGGGGCGCGCGGCCCATGCTGGCTGCCACTCTCTCCTTTCCCCTAAGGCCCATAAGGCCCAATGCTCTCCCGGGGGATTCCGGTAACCCCCCCCCCCCGGCACTCCGGTTTTCTCCGAAATCACCCGGAACAATTCCGGTGTCCGAATATAGTCGTCCAATATATCGATCTTTATGTCTCGACCATTTCGAGACTCCTCGTCATGTCCGTGATCACATCCGGGACTCCGAACAAACTTCGGTACATCAAAACTTATAAACTCATAATAAAACTGTCATCGTAACATTAAGCATGCGGACCCTACGGGTTCGAGAACTATGTAGACATGACCTAGAACTATTCTCGGTCAATAACCAATAGCGGGACCTGGATGCCCATATTGGTTCCTACATATTCTACGAAGATCTTTATCGGTCAAACCGCATAACAACATACGTTGTTCCCTTTGTCATCGGTATGTTACTTGCCCGAGATTCGATCGTCGGTATCCAATACCTAGTTCAATCTCGTTACTGGCAAGTCTCTTTACTCATTACGTAATGCATCATCCCGTAACCAACTCATTGGTTACATTGCTTGCAAGGCTTATAGTGATGTGCATTACCGAGAGGGCCCAGAGATACCTCTCCGACAATCGGAGTGACAAAACCTAATCCCGAAATACGCCAACTCAACATGTACTTTCGGAGACACCTGTAGTACTCCTTTATAATCACCCACTTACGTTGTGACGTTTGGTAGTACCCAAAGTGTTCTTCCGATAAACGGGAGTTGCATAATTCTCATAGTTACAGGAACATGTATAAGTCATGAAGAAAGCAATAGCAGTATACTAAACGATCAAGTGCTAGGCTAACGGAATGGGTCATGTCAATCACATCATTCTTCTAATGATGTGATCCCACTAATCAAATGACAACACATGTCTATGGTTAGGAAACATAACCATCTTTGATTAATGAGCTAGTCAAGTAGAGGCATACTAGTGACTATAGTTTTGTCTATGTATTCACACATGTATCATGTTTCCGGTTAATACAATTCTAGCATGAATAATAAACATTTATCATGATATGAGGAAATAAATAATAACTTTATTATTGCCTCTAGGGCATATTTCCTTCAGTCTCCCACTTGCACTAGAGTCAATAATCTAGATTACATAGTAATGATTCTAACACCCATGGAGTCTTGGTGCTGATCATGTTTTGCTCGTGAGAGAGGCTTAGTCAATGGGTCTGCAACATTCAGATCCGTATGTGTCTTGCAAATCTCTATGTCTCCCACTTGGACTTGGTCCCGAATGGAAATGAAGCGTCTCTTGATGTGCTTGGTCCTCTTGTGAAATCTGGATTCCTTTGCCAAGGCAATTGCACCAGTATTGTCACAGAAGATCTTCATTGGTCCCGATGCACTAGGTATGACACCTAGATCGGAAATGAACTCCTTCATCCAGACTCCTTCATTTGCTGCTTCAGAAGCAGCTATGTACTCCGCTTCACATGTAGATCCCGCCACGACGCTTTGTTTAGAACTGCACCAACTTACAGCTCCACCGTTTAATAAAAACACGTATCCGGTTTGCGATTTAGAATCGTTCGAATCAGTGTCAAAGCTTGCATCGACGTAACCATTTACGACTAGCTCTTTGTCACCTCCATATACGAGAAACATATCCTTAGTCCTTTTCAGGTATTTCAGGATGTTCTTGACCGCTGTCCAGTGATCCACTCCTGGATTACTTTGGTACCTTCCTGCCAAGCTTATTGCTAAGCATACGTCAAGTCTGGTACACAACACTGCATACATGATAGAGCCTATGGCTGAAGCATAGGGAACATCTTTCATTTTCTCTCTATCTTCTGCTGTGGTCGGGCATTGAGTTTGACTCAACTTCACACCTTGTAGCACAGGCAAGAATCCTTTCTTTGCCTGATCCATTTTGAACTTTTTCAAAATTTTGTCAAGGTATGTGCTTTGTGAAAGTCCTATTAAGCGTCTTGATCTATCTCTATAGATCTTGATGCCTAATATGTAAGCAGCTTCACCGAGGTCTTTCATTGAAAAACTTTTATTCAAGTATCCCTTTATGCTATCTAGAAATTCTATATCATTTCCAATTAATAATATGTCCTCTACATATAAAATCAGAAATGCTACAGAGCTCCCACTCACTTTCTTGTAAATACAGGCTTCTCCAAAAGTCTGTATAAAACCATATGCTTTGATCACACTATCAAAACGTTTATTCCAACTCCGAGATGCTTGCACCAGTCCATAAATGGATCGCTGGAGCTTGCACACTTTGTTAGCACCTTTTGGATCAACAAAACCTTCTGGCTGCATCATATACAACTCTTCTTCCAGAAATCCATTCAAGAATGCAATTTTGACATCCATTTGCCAAATTTCATAATCATGAAATGCAGCAATAGCTAACATGATTCGGACAGACTTAAGCATCGCTACGGATGAGAAAGTCTCATCGTAGTCAACCCCTTGAACTTGTCAAAAACTTTTGCAACAAGTCGAGCTTTATAGACAATTACATTACCATCAGCATCAGTCTTCTTCTTAAAGATCCATTTATTCTCAATGGCTTGCCGATCATCGGGTAAGTCAACCAAAGTCCATACTTTGTTCTCATACATGGATCCCATCTCAGATTTCATGGCCTCTAGCCATTTTGCGGAATCTGGGCTCATCATTGCTTCCTCATAGTTCGTAGGTTCATCATGGTCAAGTAACATGACTTCCAGAATAGGATTACCGTACCACTCTGGTGCGGATCTTACTCTGGTAGACCTACGAGGTTCAGTAGAAACTTGATCTGAAGTTTCATGATCAATATCATTAGCTTCCTCACTAATTGGTGTAGTTATCACAGGAACCGGTTCTTGTGATGAACTACTCTCCAATAAGGGAGTAGATACAGTTATCTCATCAAGTTCTACTTTCCTCCCACTCACTTCTTTCGAGAGAAACTCCTTCTCTAGAAAGGATCCATTCTTAGCAACGAATGTTTTGCCTTCGGATCTGTGATAGAAGGTGTACCCAACAGTCTCTTTTGGGTATCCTATGAAGACACATTTCTCCGATTTGGGTTCGAGCTTATCTGGTTGAAGTTTCTTTACATAAGCATCGCAGCCCCAAACTTTAAGAAACGGCAACTTTGGTTTCTTGCCAAACCACTGTTCATAAGGCGTCGTCTCAACGGATTTTGATGGTGCCCTATTTAACGTGAATGCGGCCGTCTCTAAAGCATAACCCCAAAACGATAGCGGTAAATCAGTAAGAGACATCATAGATGGTACCATATCCAGTAAAGTACGATTACGACGTTCGGACACACCATTTTGTTGTGGTGTTCCAGGTGGCGTGAGTTGCGAAACTATTCCACATTGTTTCAAGTGTAGACCAAACTCATAACTCAAATATTCTCCTCCACGATCAGATCGTAGAAACTTTATTTTCTTGTTACGATGATTTTCCACTTCACTCTGAAATTCTTTGAACTTTTCCAATGTTTCAGACTTGTGTTTCATTAAGTAGATATACCCATATCTGCTTAAATCATCTGTGAAGGTGAGAAAATAACGATACCCGCCGCGAGCCTCAACATTCATTGGACCACACACATCAGTATGTATGATTTCCAACAAATCAGTTGCTCGCTCTATAGTTCCGGAGAACGGCGTTTTAGTCATCTTGCCCATAAGGCACGGTTCGCAAGTACCAAGTGATTCATAATCAAGTGATTCCAAAAGCCCATCAGTATGGAGTTTCTTCATGCGCTTTATACCGATATGACCCAAACGACAGTGCCACAAATAAGTTGCACTATCGTTATCAACTCTGCATCTTTTGGTTTCAACACTATGAATATGTGTATCACTACTATCGAGATTCAATAAAAATAGACCACTCTTCAAGGGTGCATGACCATAAAAGATATTACTCATATAAATAGAACAACCATTATTCTCTGATTTAAATGAATAACCATCTCGCATCAGACAAGATCCAGATATAATGTTCATGCTCAACGCTGGCACCAAATAACAATTATTTAGGTCTAAAACTAATCCCAATGGTAGATGTAGAGGTAGCGTGCCGACCTCGATCACATCGACTTTGGAACCGTTTCCCACGCGCATCGTCACCTCGTCCTTGGCTAGTGCTCTCTTATTCCGTAGTCCCTATTTCGAGTTGCAAATATTAGCAATAGAACCAGTATCAAATACCCAGGTGCTACTACGAGCTCTAGTTAGGTACACATCAATAACATGTATATCACATATACCTTTGTTCACTTTTCCATCCTTCTTATCCGCCAAATACTTGGGGCAGTTCCGCTTCCAGTCACCAGTCTGCTTGCAGTAGAAGCACTCAGTTTCAGGCTTAGGTCCAGGCTTGGGTTTCTTCTCTTGAGCAGCAACTTGCTTGCCATTCTTTTTGAAGTTCCCCTTCTTCTTCCCTTTGCCCTTTTTCTTGAAACTAGTGGTCTTGTTGACCATCAACACTTGATGCTCCTTCTTGATTTCTACCTTCGCAGCTTTTAGCATTGCGAAGAGCTCGGGAATAGTCTTGTTCATCCCTTGCATATTACAGTTCATCACAAAGCTCTTGTAGCTTGGTGGCAGTGATTGGAGAATTCTGTCAATGACGCTATCATCCAGAAGATTAACTCCCAGTTGAATCAAGTGATTATTATACCCCAGACATTTTGAGTATATGCTCATTGACAGAACTATTCTCCTCCATCTTGCAGCTGTAGAAATTATTGGAGACTTCATATCTCTCAATCCGGGCATTTGCTTGAAATATTAACTTCAACTCCTGGAACATCTCATATGCTCCATGACGTTCAAAACGTCGTTGAAGACCCGGTTCTAAGCCATAAAGCATGGCACACTGAACTATAGAGTAGTCATCAGCTTTGCTCTGCCAGACGTTCTTAACATCGTCAGTTGCATCAGCAGCAGGCCTGGCACCCAGCGGTGCTTCTAGGACGTAACTTTTCTGTGCAGCAATGAGGATAATCCTCAGGTTACGGACCCAGTCCGTGTAATTGCTACCATCATCTTTCAACTTTGCTTTCTCAAGGAACGCATTAAAATTCAACGGAACAACAGCACGAGCCATCTATCTACAAACAAACATAAACAAGCAAAATACTATCAGGTACTAAGTTCATGATAAATTTAAGTTCAATTAATCATATTACTTAAGAACTCCCACTTAGACAGACATCTCTCTAGTCATCTAAGTGATCACATGATCCAAATCAACTAAACCATAACCGATCATCACGTGAGATGGAGTAGTTTTCAATGGTGAACATCACTATGTTGATCATATCTACTATATGATTCACGCTCGACCTTTCGGTCTCCGTGTTCCGAGGCCATATCTGCATATGCTAGGCTCGTCAAGTTTAACCTGAGTATTCCGCGTGTGCAAAACTAGCTTGCACCCGTTGTAGATGGACGTAGAGCTTATCACACCCGATCATCACGTGGTGTCTGGGCACGACGAACTTTGGCAACGGTGCATACTCAGGGAGAACACTTCTTGATAATTTTAGTGAGAGATCATCTTAAAATGCTACCGTCAATCAAAGCAAGATAAGATGCATAAAAGATAAACATCACATGCAATCAATATAAGTGATATGATATGGCCATCATCATCTTGTGCTTGTGATCTCCATCTCCGAAGCACCGTCGTGATCACCATCGTCACCGGCGCGACACCTTGATCTCCATCGTAGCATCATTGTCGTTACGCCATCTATTGCTTCTACGACTATCGCTACCGCTTAGTGATAAAGTAAAGCAATTACAGGGCGTTTGCATTTCATACAATAAAGAGACAACCATATGGCTCCTGCCAGTTGCCGATAACTTCGGTTACAAAACATGATCATCTCATACAATAAAATATAGCATCACGTCTTGACCATATTACATCACAACATGCCTTGCAAAAACAAGTTAGACGTCCTCTACTTTGTTGTTGCAAGTTTTACGTGGCTGCTACGGGCTTAGCAAGAACCATTCTTAACTACGCATCAAAAACCACAACGATAGTTCGTCAAGTTGGTGCTGTTTTAACCTTCACAAGGACTGGGCGTAGCCACAGTAGATTCAGCTAAAGTGAGAGAGACAGACACCCGCCAGCCACCTTTAAGCACAATACCGCTTAAAGGTGGCTGGCGGGTGTCTGTCTCGCGTAACGGTGAAACCAGTCTCGCGTAAGCGTACGCGTAATGTCGGTCCGGGCCGCTTCATTTCACAATACCGCCGAACCAGAGTATGACATGCTGGTAAGCAGTATGACTTGTATCGCCCACAACTCACTTGTGTTCTACTCGTGCATATAACATCAACGCATAAAACCTAAGCTCAGATGCCACTGTTGGGGAACGTAGTAATTTCAAAAAAATTCCTACGTACACGCAAGATCATGGTGATGGTATAACAACAAGAGGGGAGAGTGTATGTCCACGTACCCTCGTAGACCGTAAGCGGAAGCGTTAGCACAATGCGGTTGATGTAGTCGTACGTCTTCAGGATCCGACCGATCCAAGCACCGAACGGACGGAGCCTCCGAGTTCAGCACATGTTCAGCTCGATGACGATCTCCGGCCTCCAATCCAGCAGAGCTCCGGAGATGAGTTCCATCAGCACGACGGCGTGGTGACGATGATGATGTTCTACCGGCGCAGGGCTTCGCCTAAACTCCACGACGATATGACCGAGGTGGAATATGGTGGAGGGGGGCACCGCACACGGCTAAGGAACGATCCGTAGATCAACTTGTGTGTCTTTGGGGTGCCCCCCGCCCCCGTATATAAAGGAGCAAGGGGGGGAGGCCGGCCGGCCCCTTGGGCGCGCCAAGGGAGGAGGAATCCTCCTCCTAGTAGGAGTAGGACTCCTCCTTTCCTACTCCTACTAGGAGGGGGAAGGAAGGGGGAGAGGGGGAAGGAAAGGGGGGCGCCGCCCTCCCTCCTAGTCCAATTCGGACCAGAGGGGGGAGGGGGTGCGCGGCCCATGCTGGCCGCCCCTCTCTCCTTTCCCCTAAGGCCCATAAGGCCCAGTGCTCTCCCGGGTGGTTCCGGTAACCCCCCCGGCACTTCGGTTTTCTCCGAAATCACCCGGAACAATTCCTGTGTCCGAATATAGTCGTCCAATATATCGATCTTTATGTCTCGACCATTTCGAGACTCCTCGTCATGTCCGTGATCACATCCGGGACTCCGAACAAACTTCGGTACATCAAAACTTATAGACTAATAATAATACTGTCATCGTAACGTTAAGCGTGCGGACCCTACGGGTTCGAGAACTATGTAGACATGACCTAGAACTATTCTCGGTCAATAACCAATAGCGGGACCTGGATGCCCATATTGGTTCCTACATATTCTACGAAGATCTTTATCGGTCAAACCGCATAACAACATATGTTGTTCCCTTTGTCATCGGTATGTTACTTGCCCGAGATTCGATCGTCGGTATCCAATACCTAGTTCAATCTCGTTACTGGCAAGTCTCTTTACTCGTTACGTAATGCATCATCCCGTAGCCAACTCATTGGTTACATTGCTTGCAAGGCTTATAGTGATGTGCATTACCGAGAGGGCCCAGAGATACCTCTCCGACAATCGGAGTGACAAAACCTAATCTCGAAATACGCCAACTCAACATGTACCTTCGGAGACACCTGTAGTACTCCTTTATAATCACCCAGTTACGTTGTGACGTTTGGTAGTACCCAAAGTGTTCTTCTGGTAAACGGGAGTTGCATAATTCTCATAGTTACAGGAACATGTATAAGTCATGAAGAAAGCAATAGCAGTATACTAAACGATCAAGTGCTAGGCTAACGGAATGGGTCATGTCAATCAAATCATTCTTCTAATGATGTGATCCCACTAATCAAATGACAACACATGTCTATGGTTAGGAAACATAACCATCTTTGATTAATGAGCTAGTCAAGTAGAGGCATACTAGTGACTATAGTTTTGTCTATGTATTCACACATGTATCATGTTTCCGGTTAATACAATTCTAGCATGAATAATAAACATTTATCATGATATGAGGAAATAAATAATAACTTTATTATTGCCTCTAGGGCATATTTCCTTCATATGGGTGGAATAGAATATGATGATGGGGATTGTGTGGAGAAGACAAAAAAGGAGAAAGTCTCACATTGACGAGGATAATCAACGGGCTATGGAGATGCCCATCAATTGATGTCAACATGAGGAGTAGGATTGCCATGCAACGGATGCACTAGAGCTATAAATGAATGCTCAATAAAAGAAAACTAGTGGGTGTGCATCCAACTTGCTTGCTCATGAAGACCAAGGGCATTTGAGGAAGCCCATCGTAGGAATATACAAGCCAAGTTCTATAATGAAACATTCCCACTAGTATGGAAAAGACAACTTATGAGACTCACTATATGAAAAACATGGTGCTACTTTGAAGCACAATATATGAGACTCACTACATGAAGAACAAGGTGCTACTTTGAAGCACAAGTGTGGAAAAAGAGATAGTAACATGATATGTCTCCGTCGTATCTACTTTTCCATACACTTTTGCCCTTGTTTTGGACTCTAAATTGTATGATTTGAATGGAACTAACCCGGACTGACGTTGTTTTCAGCAGAATTGCCATGGTGTTGTTTTATGTGCAGAAAACATAAGTTCTCGAAATGACCTGAAACTCCACGGAATATTTTTAGAATAAAAAATAAAAAATCCTCGCCAAAGATGAAGGCCAGGGGGCCCACACCCTGTTCACGAGGGTGGGGGGCGCGCCCCTCCCCCCTGGGCGCGCCGCCCTACCTCGGGGGCCCCTTGGTGGCCCTCCGACGCCAACTCCAACTCCATATATTGGCTTTCGGGGAGAAAAAAATCTGAGAGAAAGTTTCATCGCGTTTTACGATATGGAGCCGCCGCCAAGCCCTAATCTCTCTCGGGAGGGCTGATCTGGAGTCCGTTCAGGGCTCCGGAGAGGGGGATTCGTCGCCGTCGTCATCATCAACCATCCTCCATCACCGATTTCATGATGCTCACCGCCGTGCGTGAGTAATTGCATCGTAGGCTTGCTGGACGGTGATTGGTTGGATGAGATTTATCATGTAATGGAGTTAGTTTTGTTAGGGTTTGATCCCTAATATCCATTATGTTCTGAGATTGATGTTGCTATGACTTTGCTATGCTTAATGCTTGTCACTAGGGCCCGAGTGCCATGATTTCAGATCTGAACCTATTATGTTTTCATGAATATATGTGTGTTCTAGATCCTATCTTGCAAGTCTATAGTCACCTACTATGTGTTATGATCCGGCAACCCCGAAGCGACAATAATCGGGACCACTCCCGGTGATGACCATAGTTTGAGGAGTTCATGTATTCACTATGTGCTAATGCTTTGTTCCGGTTCTCTATTAAAAGGAGGCCTTAATATCCCTTAGTTTCCAATAGGACCCCGCTGCCACGGGAGGGTAGGACAAAAGATGTCATGCAAGTTCTTTTCCATAAGCACGTATGACTATATACGGAATACATGCCTACATTACATTGATGAACTGGAGCTAGTTCTGTGTCACCCTATGTTATGACTGTTACATGACGAACGACATCCGGCATAATTATCCATCGGTAATCCGGTGCCTACGAGTTTTCCATATACTGGTTTACACTTATTTACTTTTCCGTTGCTACTGTTACAATCACTACAAAAATACCAAAAACATTAATTTTGCTGTCTTTACTTTGTTACCGATACCACCACTATCATATTACTTTGGTACTAAACACTTTGCTGCAGATACTAAGTTTCCAGGTGTGGTTGAATTGACCACTCAACTGCTAATACTTGAGAATATTCTTTGGCTCCCCTTGTGTCGAATCAATAAATTTGGGTTGAATACTCTACCCTCAAAAACTGTTGCGATCCCCTATACTTGTGGGTTATCAAGACCTTTTTCTGGCGCTGTTGCCAGGGAGCATAGCTCTATTCTCTGAGTCACTTGGGATTTATATCTGCTGGACACTATGAAGAATTTGAAAGATGATCGAACTACTATTTTTCCCTCAACTACGAGGGGAGGTAAGGGACTGCCATCTAGCCTTGCACTAGATTCTCCTATGAGTAAGTTTGCGACACCTAAACCTACTACTGCTATTGATTCTGATATGTCGCATGTTATTGATGATGCCACTTCTGCTATGCATGATACCTATGATGAAACTACTTCTATGCTTGATACTACTGTGCCACTCGGTGAATATCTTGATGAGCAAATTGCTAAGTCTAGAGAAAGAGAAATTATTGAACCTAAACACGATGATGTGAGTGATGATGAACCTATGCCTGCTATTCCTAAGGGTTATCTTTTTAATGTTGAATCTATTGAAGTTGTTCTTGCTTGCTAGGATAGTCTTGAATGTAAGAGGTTGCTAATTAAGTGGAGTAAAGAATTTTTTAGAGGTAGGATGAGACCCGACCCTGCTTTTGCTACTTCACCTATCTGTGTTCCTGATCAGGATTATTATGATTTTTCTGTCGATCCAGATATAATTACTTTGGTTGAATCTGATCCTTTTTATGGCTATGAATCTGAAACTGTTGTGGCACATCTTCGTAAGTTAGATGATATAGCTGGCCTGTTTACTAATAATCAGAGATCGCGCCACCTTTATTTACTCAAAATATTTCCGTTCTCATTAAAGGGTGATGCTAAGAAATGGTTTAATTCTCTTGATCCTGGTTGTGTGCAAAGTCCCCAGGATATGATTTATTACTTCTCTGCTAAATATTTCCCTGCTCATAAGAAACAAGCTGCTTTGAGGGAAATATACAATTTTGTGCAAATTGAAGAAGAGAGTCTCCCACAAGCTTGGGGGAGGCTTCTCAAGTTACTTAATGCTTTGCCTGATCATCCTCTTAAGAAACCTGAAATATTTGATAACTTTTATAATGGACTAACTGATGCTTCCAGAGATTACCTGGATAGTTGTGCTGGTTCTCTTTTCAGGGAAAGAACACCGGATGACGCTGAACTTCTATTGAATAATATGTTGGCTAATGAAAATAATTGGGCACCTCCGGAGCCACCTCCTGAGCCAACTCCCGACCCAACTCCTGAGCCAGCTCCTTAGCCAATTACTGTGCCTATTCCTAAACCAACTCCGAGGAAGAGAGGTGTTCTATTTCTCAGTCCCGAAGATATGCAAGAGGCAAAGAAATCTATGAAAGAAAAAGGTATTAAAGTTGAAGATGTTAAGAATTTACCTCCTATTGAAGAAATACATGGTCTTAATTTACTGCCTGTTGAAGAAGTATATGATCTCAATTACTTATTTACTGAAGAACCTCCCGATATCCCGACACAGGTAGTAAAGGTAAATTCTCTCTATAGATATGATAAGGCTGAAGTTCCTCCTACTAAAATTGCTAGTCAGTGCTTGGATGAGTTTGATGACTTTATGTTTAAGCAACATGACTTTAATGCTTATTTTGGTAGACAATTAAAATAGAATACCTTTATGATTAAATGCTTGAGTGATTATATGGCTGGTATTAGAGGTGAACTTAAACTTGTTAGCAAACATGCTTCTATGGTTACCACTCAAGTAGAACAAGTACTTAAAGCTCAGAAAGAAGTGCTTGATGAAATGAATAGTAAGAAAAATGATTGTGCTGTTAGAGTGGCTACTAGAACTGGTAGAATGACTCAGGAACCTTTGTATCCTGAAGGCCACCCTAAGAGAATCGAGCAAGATTCTCAGAGAAATAATATTGATATGCCTAGTTCTTCTAAGAGGAAGAAAAAGAAAAATGATAGGACTGTGCAAACTTCTTGTGAACCTATTGCTGAACCACCTGATAATCCAAATGATATCTCTATGTATGATGCTGAAACACAATCAGGTGATGAACATGAACCTAGTGATAATGTTAATGATAATGTTCATGTTGATGCTCAACCCAGTAATGATAATGATGTAGAAGTTGAACCTGCTGTTGATCTTGATAACCCACAATCAAAGCATCTAAGTTATGATAAAAGAGACTTCATTGCTAGGAAACATGGTAAAGAAAGGGAACCATGGGCTCAGAAACCCATGCCTTTTCCTCCCAAACCATACAAGGAAAAGGATGATGAGGATTTTGAGCGCTTTGCTGAAATGATTAGACCCATCTTTTTGCGTATGCGATTAACTGATGTGCTCAAAACAAATTCTTATGCTAAGTATATGAAGGATATTACTACTAATAAAAGAAAGATACCTGAAGCTGAAATTTCCACCATGCTTGCTAATTATACTTTTAAGGGTTGAATACCAAAGAAACTTGGAGATCCCGGAGTGCCTACTATACCATGCTCCATTAAGAGAAATTATGTTAAAACTGCTTTATGTGATCTTGGAGCCGGTGTCAGTGTTATGCCTCTCTCTTTATATCGTAGACTTGACTTGAATAAGTTGACACCTACTGAAATATCTTTGCAAATGGCTGATAAATCAACTGCTATACCTGTCGGTATTTGTGAGGATGTGCCTGTTGTGGTTGCGAACGTTACTATTTTAACGGACTTTGTTATTCTTGATATTCCCGAGGATGATAGTATGTCTATTATTCTTGGAAGACCTTTCCTTAATACTACAGGGGCTGTTATTGATTGCAACAAAGGCAATGTCACTTTTCATGTTAATGGTAATGAGCATACGGTACACTTTTCGAGGAAACAACCTCAAGTTTACAGTATCGACTCCATTGGAAAAGTTCCATCGATTATATTTGGAAGTTTTGAATTTCCTCTCCCTACTGTCAAGAAAAAGTATGATATTCTTATTGTTGGGGATTTTCATATCCCCATTGAGGTAACTTAGTGTCATTCGAAATTTCTCCGGTTCCGGGATTATTCGGAATGAGTTTGTTAACAAGACTTGATCAACCTTGTTAGTGGGTTCATTTTGATGATCACGAGATGGATGAAACTAGAAGCACAACCTTCAGTACCCTCTTTATATTTTCTTTTATTTAGTAGAAAGAAAGTAAAATAGTATTTTTTCTGTCTGTTTCCTGACTTATCCGTGCAATATAAAAATATCCCGAAAATAAAAGTCCTCAGAATGCCATGCCAATTTAATATGATTTTTTCGGGAATATTTGAGAATTTACTATGCAAAAATTACCACGGGGGGAGCTGCCACCTGGCCACGAGGGTGGAGGGCGCGCCCCCTGCCTCGTGGGCCCATGGTGGCCCTCCTCCACTTATTCCTACACCCATCTTCTTCCTCTGTCTCACACAAACACGAAAAACCAACTCAAGCACGAGTTCCAGCCCCCGTTGCTGTGATTTTCGATCTCCTTGCTCAAAGCACCTCTTGCAAAACTGCTTGGTGAGATTGTTGCTTGGTATGTGACTCCTCCATTGGTTCAATTAGTTTTTGTTCTAGTGCTTTATTCATTGCAAATTTGTGCTGCATAGGTGACCATGTTCTTGAGCTTGCATATCAAATTTATATGGTTCCAAGTAATTCTAATGCTTGATTTAGGCCCTAGGCACTTGTAGGAGTTGTTGCTATCAATTTTATTGAAGTTGGTTCACTTTTATTTGAGGTTACTAAAAATTTCAGATTGTTTCAGAAATAATGAAGAGACTTTTGAGCCAGTGGCAGCCGGAGTCTTCTTCATCACACTATGACCCCAGCTTCACCTACGGATATCCGCCAGGCCATCCCTGGCAATAGACCAACTTAGGCCAAAAGCCTAAGCTTGGGGGAGTACGTATTTCCCACCGACATTACATTTATGTTCACACACACACTCATTGCTAGATGTCGGTGCTCATACTCTTTCACTGTATTATCCATGCTAGTTTAAATTTCTTTTTCCTGCTTTCTTCTTGTGTGTTTGATAAACTTTAAGAAAAACCAAAAAACATTTAGTTAGTCTACTTTCCATGCTTGTAGTAGAATTAAAAAGAAAACCCAAAAATATTTCCCGTTCTTCTTTTTACTTGTTGGGAGCTTTCCCGTGTAAATAGTTTTTATTTTTCTTTTCCTTTCTTTGGGGGTCGAGAAGACCATATTGAAAATACTTAGTGGCTCTTATATGCATGATTGTTTATTTAACTTAGAGCCCATATTACTTGTCTTCTCTCTTGAGTTGAATGCTTGCAGATTCCAGCTTAGTCCAATGCACGTGCACTCTTATTATTATACACATCGTTCGGTCGTGCAAGTGAAAGGCAATAATGATGATATATGATGGACTTATTGGGAAGAGAAAAGCTGGTATGAACTCGACCTCTCTTGTTTTTGTAAATATGATGATTCATCGTTCTTGATTCAGCTATTATGAAGTAAACATATTTGCAATGACATTTAGAGATTATAGCTGCTTGTGCCATGCTTGATTAGCTATGAGTTATAATGGTTTACCTTGCGTGCCAACATGCTATTAGAATGATTATGATGTGGTATGATGGGGTGGTATCCTCCTTTAAATGAATTGAGTGACTCGACTTGGCACATGTTCACGCATTTAGTTGAATCAAATCAACATAGCCTTCATGATATTTATGTTCATGGTGGATTATATCCTACTCATGCTTATATTCGGTGTAAATTAATTTTAATGCATGTTTACGACTGTTGTCGCTCTCTCAGTTGGTCGCTTCCCAGTCTTTTGCTAGCCTTCACCTGTACTAAGCGGGAATACTGCTTGTGCATCCAAACTCCTTAAACCCCAAAGTTGTTCCATATGAGTCCACTATACCTTCCTATATGCGGTATTTACCTGCCGTTCCGAGTAAATTTATATCTGCCAAACTCTAAACCTTCAAATAAACATTTTGTTTTGCATGCTCAAATAGCTCATATGTCAACTAGAGCTGCCCTTATCTTTTGTGTTAGGCGGGTTATTCTCAAGAGGAGTGGACTCCGCTCCTTATTCACGAGAAAATGGCTGGTATTCGGGATGCCCAGTCCCATGCTTTACGCAAACTAAATCAAAATAACTGCAAACAAAACTCCCCTTGGGACCGGTTGAATGTTGGAGGCACTCATTGTTTCGAGCAAGCCATGGATTGATGCTTGTGGAGGAGGGGGAGTATAAACTTTACCATTCTGTTTGGGAACCGCCTATAATCTGTTTAGCATGGAAGATATCGTCGTCTTTTAGTTGTTATGTTGACAATGAAAGTATGCCGCTCAAAATATAATGTATCTCTATTTCAAAACCGAGTTCTGGCACCTCTACAAATCCCTGCTTCCCTCTGCGAAGGGCCTATCTATTTACTTTTATGTTGAGTCATCACCCTTCTTATTAAAAAGCACCCGCTGGAGAGCACACTGTCGTTTGCATTCATTATTATTGGTTTATATTGGGTATGACTTGACTGGATATCTTTTACCATGAATTACAATGTTTAGTCAGTCCTTGATCTTTAAAGGTGCTCTCCATTTATGTTTTGCGGTCTCAGAAAGGGCTAGCGAGATACCATTTTGTTATATCATGTTATGATTATTTTGAGAAAGTGTTGTCATCCGAGTTTTATTATTATGGCTCGCTAGCTGATTATGCTATTGATATTAGTAATTGTGAGACCTACGTGTTATTGTGAGTATGGTTAGTTCATAATAATTGCTGAAACTTGAATGCTGGGTTTTCATGTTTACAACAACAAGAGCAAACAGAGTTTGTAAAAGTTTTTCTTTTTCTCTTTCAGTTTGTCAACTGAATTGCTTGAGGACAAGCAAGGGTTTAAGCTTGGGGGAGTTGATACGTCTCCGTCGTATCTAGTTTTCCAAACACTTTTGCCCTTGTTTTGGACTCTAACTTGTATGATTTGAATGGAACTAACCCGGCCTAACGCTGTTTTCAGCAGAATTTCCATGATGTTGTTTTATGTGCAAAAAACAAAAGTTCTCGGAATGATCTGAAACTCCACGGAATATCTTAGAATAAATAATAAAAAATCCTCGCCAAAGATGAAGGCCAGGGGGCCCACACCCTGTTCACGAGGGTGGGGGCACGCCCCTCCCCCCTGGGCGCGCCTCCCTACCTTGTGGGCCCCCTGGTGGCCCTCCGACGCCAACTCCAACTCCATATATTGGCTTTCGGGGAGAAAAAAAATCAGAGAGAAAGTTTCATCGCGTTTTACGATACGGAGCCGCCGCCAAGCCCTAATCTCTCTCGGGAGGGCTGATCTGGAGTCCGTTCGGGGCTCCGGAGAGGGGGATTCGTCGCCGTCGTCATCATCAAACATCCTCCATCACCAATTTCATGATGCTCACTGTCGTGCGTGACTAATTGCATCGTAGGCTTGCTGGACGGTGATGGGTTGGATGAGATTTATCATGTAATCGAGTTAGTTTTGTTAGGGTTTGATCCCTAGTATCCATTATGTTCTGAGATTGATGTTGCTATGACTTTGCTATGCTTAATGCTTGTCACTAGGGCCCGAGTGCCATGATTTCAGATCTGAACCTATTATGTTTTCATGAATATATGTGTGTTCTAGATCCTATCTTGCAAGTCTATAGTCACCTACTATGTGTTATGATCCGGCAACCCCGAAGTGACAATAATAGGGACTACTCCCGGTGATGACCGTAGTTTGAGGAGTTCATGTATTCACTATGTGCTAATGCTTTGTTCCGGTTCTCTATTAAAAGGAGGCCTTAATATCCCTTAGTTCCAATAGGACCCGCTGCCATGGGAGGGTAGGACAAAAGATGTCATGCAAGTTCTTTTCCGTAAGCACGTATGACTATATTCGAAATACATGCCTACATCACATTGATGAACTGGAGCTAGTTCTGTGTCACCCTATGTTATGACTGCTACGTGATGAACCACATCCGGCATAATTATCCATCGCTAATCTGGTGCCTACGAGTTTTCCATATACTGGTTCTCGCTTATTTACTTTTCCGTTGCTATTGTTACAATCACTACAAAAATACCAAAAACATTACTTTTGCTGTCTTTACTTTGTTATCGTTACCACCACTATCATATTACTTTGCTACTAAACACTTTGCTGCAGATATTAAGTTTCCAGGTGTGGTTGAATTGACAACTCAGCTGCTAATACTTGAGAATATTCTTTGGCTCCCCTTGTGTCGAATCAATAAATTTGGGTTGAATACTCTACCCTCGAAAACTGTTGCGATCCCCTATACTTGTGGGTTATCAGTGCCTTGCAACCCTTTCTGTCACTGGGTAAGGACACCGCAAGATTGAACCCAAAGTTAAGCACTTCTCCCATGGCAAGAAAGACCAATCTAGTAGGCCAAACCAAACTGATAATTCGAAGAGACTTGCAAAGATAACTCAACCATACATAAAAGAATTCAGAGAAGATTCAAATATTATTCATAGATAAACTTGATCATAAACCCACAATTCATCGCATCTCGACAAACACACCGCAAAAAGAGTTTACATCGAATAGATCTCCACAAGAGAGGGGGAGAACATTGTATTGAGATCCAAAAAGAGAGAAGAAGCCATCTAGCTAATTACTATGGACCCATAGGTCTGTGGTAAACTACTCACTACTCATCGGAGGGGCAAGGATGCTGGTGTAGAAGCCCTCCATGGTTGATTCCCCCTCCGACGGAGTGCCGACGAAGGCTCCAAGGATGTTTCGGGGTACGTAGGTATATATAGGAGGAAGAAGTACGTCGGTGGCCGCCCGAGGGGCCCACAAGACAGGGGGCGCGCCCTACAAGGGGGGGGGGGCCTCCTATCTCGTGGAGCCCTCGGCCGCTTCTTGACTTGCACACCAAGCTCTCCAGATCACGTTCGTTCCAAAAATCACGCTCCCGAAGGTTTCATTCTGTTTGGACTCCGTTTGATATTCATTTTCTTTGAAATACTGAAATAGGCAAAAAAAACAACAATATGGGCTGGGCCTCCGATTAGTAGGTTAGTCCCAAAAATGTTATAAATGTGTAAAGTAAAGCCCATAAACATCCAAAAGGGGTAATATAATAGCATGGAACAATCAAAAATTATAGATACGTTGGAGATGCATCAGACTCTGCAGAGCTACTATCGAGTGCCAAGGGTGATCCCTCATAACGCACTCCTGATGATAATTCTGTAGTGTAGCTATTCGGTCGTGGTCAACAAGGGTGGTTCCTCGTTCACCATTCCTGACACGGCTCTGTCGTGCAACACCTCAAGTGTGAACCTCGAGGGTGGGTCCTCTTACGTTCACCTTGATGATTACATCAAGTGGAATCCTCCATGTGTGATTCCTCGGGTTTTCCCCTTGATATTTGGACACATGGTTACCTTGAATTTACTTGAGATCATTGTGGAAGTCGGGTCGGCCCTGATGGGTACCCGCGAGTTGATGTGAAAGTCGGGCGGGCCCGTAGATCACCCGCGAGTTTTCCATATGGCACAACCAGGCAGTCTGGGCCCTTGCCGTAAGTCCATGAGACGGGGCGACGGGGTCACCTTATCGTGAGTCTCTGCTCATTTCCGCGAGCCCCCAATGCACTAACAGGTTTAGGTATGTTTTCTGAGTTGGCCTCTGGCCTTTACGCACTAACCACCACGCGAGAATAGTTATAGGCCTCGACGTCGGAGTATCAGCCGAAGCTTTGTCAGACGTCCGGTTCAGCCTTATGGCATGGTCAGATCGTGCTGGCCATCCGAGGCGGTGCTGGTATCCACCCTGCACACAACGACCCGGAGTGCTGCGGGCGATGGGCCCAAGACCCCGGAGTGCTTAGGATATAGACCGGCGGGGACCTCTCTGCTGAGCGTAGGTAGGGCTGCGACGTGTTGATCTTCCGAGGCCGGGCATTGAACCCAGAAAGGTGTGTTCGGCCAGAGTGATCGAGCGTGTTGGGTAACGTGGTGCACCCCTGCAGGGAAGATATATATTCGAATACCGTGTCCACGGTAATGGACGTTCAGACTTGCATCCGGATCTTATATAACTATAAATGGATACTTGAGATATGTGATGAATATGTGGCCCCGGGATTGCTTTCTCGCGGGGAGTCGAGGAAGGACCTCTGGGCGTTGATGTTATAACATGCTTGTTAAATATTATAAACTGCCATTCTTTACTCTTCTACATGCTGCAAGATGATCGGAGCTGCTTGAAGATGCTAGTCTTCGTTAGGCTAGGCCTTCCCCCTCTATTCTGGCATTCTACAGTTCAGTCCACATATACAAACCTTCCATTTGATACCAATGCATACTTAGTATAGATCTGACACTTGCAAGTACTTTGGATGAGTACTCACGTTTGCTTTGCTACCTCCTTTTCCCCCTTCTTTCTTCTTTCCGGTTGATGCAACCAGATGGTGGATCTTTGGAGCCAGATGCCACCGCCGACGGATGCTACTACGTGAAGATCGCCGACGACCAGGAGTAGTTAGGAGGCCCCAGGCAGGAGGCCTTGCCTCTTCGATCGTTGATGTTTGTGCTAGCCTTCTTAAGGCAAAATTTGTCTAACTTATGTCTGTACTCAGATATTGTTGCTTCCGCTGACTCTTGTGTATCGAGCTTGTATTCGAGCCCTCGAGGCCCCTGGCTTGTAATATAAAGCTTGTATAATTTTAATTTGTGTCTAGAGTTGTGTTGTGATATCTTCCCGTGAGTCCCTGATCTTGATTGTACACATTTGCGTGTATGATTAGTGTACAGTCGAATTAGGGGCGTCACACGCCTCCCCCCTTTCCTATTCCAACAAAGAGAAGGGGGAAGGAGGAGGTGGAGAGAAGGAAGGAGAGGGGGGCGCCGCCCCCTCCCCTTGTCCAATTTGGACTAGTGGAAGGGGGGAGCGTGCCACCTCCTGGCCGGCCCTCTCTATCTTCTCCACTAAGGCCCGTGAGGCCCAATAGCTTC
>NC_041386.1:738917542-738920975 GCF_002162155.2 Triticum dicoccoides | reverse complement strand
GGGGGGGTTCCGGTAACCCCCGGTACTCCGGTTTTATCCGAAACTTATCCGGAACACTTTCGGTGTCCGAACATAGCCGTCCAATATATCAATCTTTATGTCTAGACCATTTCGAGACACCTCGTCATGTCCGTGATCACATCCGGGACTTCGAACAATCTTCGGTACATCATATCATGTAAACTCATAATACCAATCGTCATTGAACGTTAAGCATGCGGACCCTATGGGTTCGAGAGCTATGTAGACATGACTGAGACACGTCTCCGGTCAATAACCAATAGCGGAACCCGAATGCTCATATTGGTTCCTACATATTCGACGAAGATCTTTATTGGTCAAACCGCATAACTACATACGTTGTTCCCTTTGTCATCGGTATGTTACATGCCCGAGATTCGGTCGTCGGTATCCCAATACCTAGTTCAATCTCGTTACCGGCAAGTCCCATTACTCATTCCATAATACTTCATCCTGCAACTAACTCATTAGTTAAAATGCTTGCAAGGCTTATAGTGATGAGTATTACCGAGAGGGCCCAGAGATACCACTCCGAAACACGGAGTGACAAATCCTAATCTCGATATATGCCAACCCAACAAACACCTTCAAAGACACTTGTAGAGCACCTTTATAATGACCCTTTTACGTTGTGGTGTTTGGTAGCACACAAAGTGTTTCTCCAGTATTCGGGAGTTGCATTATCTCATAGTCAGAGGAACTTGTATAAGTCATGAAGAAAGCAGTAGCAATGAAACTGACACGATCATAATGCTAAGCTACCGGATGGGTCATGTCCATCACATCATTCTCCTAATGATGTGATCTCGTTAATCAAATGACAACACATGTCTATGGTTAGGAAACATAACCATCTTTGATTAACAAGCTAGTCAAGTAGAGGCATACTAGGGACTATATGTTTTGTCTATGTATTCACACATGTACTAAGTTTCCGCTTAATACAATTCTAACATGAATAATAAACATTTATCATGAATTAAGGAAATAAATAATAACTTTATTATTGCCTCTAGGGCATATTTCCTTCATCAACTAGCATCATGAATGCATGGAGGAGGACCGGGAAAAGAGGCAGAATGCAACGCAGTTTGCACTCATATAAAGGAGCCCCTCCATTCCAATGCATTTACCACATAATACGCACCTAAGCATTTGCCTAAGAACCTACACTAAGCACAAAAGTGCTCACTCCAGACCCATGGCGGCGATGCGCGCGAGCGGCCAGCGGCTGTGCCAGACGGTCCATGACGCCGGCCTGCGGCATGGCACCAAGGATCGTCTCCAGACGGTGTTGGCGATCGGCTGGTGGATGGCCACCATCGACGCCAGCTACGACTCTCAGTTGGACCAGATGATCGTTGCCACCCCCAACAAGTTCACCGTCGTCAAGAAGCTCGCGGACAACATCGATGTACTCCTCCAGCCCAGACGCCCGGGCTCCTCATTGCCTGCCACCCTAATCGGCCTCCATGGTCGGAACCTCTTTCAAGCACTGGTGTCCCTGCGACTGCCGGCTGAAGACACGACGAACGTCCACCTGGAGGTCGTGCTCGCCGTGAGGCACCTCGCCCTGCAAGAATTCGTCGACCTACACATCCACGTGTACGAGCAAATCGTGTAGATAAGTATCTACAAGGCCAGTGAGGACGCTACGACGTTGGACTTCTTCAACAGGCTGGAAGCCTTGGATGCCTTTGCTGAGAAGCACCTTGACCTCGCCACAAAAGCCGACGCTCCTTAGCCGCCGGTCGGTGGCCCGGCGCACTGAGTTGGGGAGGAGGAGGTCGTACGTTGATGGATGCATCTTTCTTCTTGCCTCCTTAATTCTTATTGTGCTATTGCATTCTCATTTCAGTCAATACAGACATGTGTGATCCCTTTGCTTAATTATATGTATCACTATAACTAGTACTTCATCCGTCAATTTATAAGTTGTGTTGCTAGTGTTTGGGGCTGGCGCACGACACAATAAGCACACCCACGACGACACATACAGAGAGGACATCCAGCGGTTCCAATGGCGATTTGTCAAAATATGCAGCTAAAAATCACTAGCACTATCTAATTTTTGCAACTAAAATTCAGTAATTAAGCATAGATTTCATTCATATATTAAGCAGTCGTGCTTAATTTATACAAACTGTTTAACTGTTAGGCGCCGCAGCGCGTTCTGCTCGCATCCGTCGGCGCTCCCAGGTTGTGGACAACTTTTCCTTGCGTGTTGAACTGCTATATGCATATACAAGCACAAATGCCCATGTGTTGCAACGGGAGACATTGTTATACATCTCATGCCTCAGTAATTTTCGTGCGTCTCATCTCCTCTTTCTAGTCCGCCACACACCTGTGCGTTGCAACAGGATAAAAACTACCCGCACTCCTATGGTATTTGTAAAAAAGAAATGCATTGCAATGGGATAAAAATTCACAACACTCCATATGGACAACTGATCCCATTTTAAATATCTCAATAGGTCATCGATATTTTTCTTATGCACTCCATATAATTCTGCTTTAATTAGAGAGTTTTTCTTCCTTGTTTCTCTGACTATATGACTTCCTCTTTTCCACTCGATATCCATTGGGTGTACCTTTCCAATCCCCATGTCGACTATTAAAAGATTTAACTTGCCACCATATTCACATTAATACATTAACCTATTACATATAAGAAGTCATTGTTCGTTAAAAAGAGAAAAATAGACAAAAACATCTCCCAAAAACCAAGCCATTTATTTGGTGGACCATATATGAAAATTTACAATGTGATTTGACCAGATAAAAGAAATATATGATAGAAAATAATAACACCTAAAAGCAAAACATTAGGAACTTCATTTGGCAGACCTTTATTATAGCAAATCATCATCATTAGATGGTCTACTCGCAAAATAAAAATACTAGGTCATATTTTTTTATTGATCGGTGACCGGACCGTCCGCCCGGACGTATAATGAGGGTTTAAGGCGTCCGGTTGTATAGATGCTCTAAGAAAATATGCTAATGTTTCGGCCCACCTATATGGAAAGCATACTTGCACTCTGAAGATGACAGGATGTTGGATAGACTCCCTCTGGATTTCTGGTCACAAGCCTAATGGCAGGTAGTGGCAGAGCGGTTTCATATGAATAAAACTCTTTAGTTCCCTAGAGAGGAAAAATGACGCAAAGGGCTTTTGCTATGAGTCATGAAAGTTTTGACGCATGTACAATAGCATTTGTAAAAGAAAATGCAGGGGAAAATAGTTCTCCTTTCTCAAATGGACCGGCTAGATGACAGTCGCCCGAAAAGGAATTTTGGGTTAATCGATTTGTTTTAAGTCGTTAGATAAAAAATGAACGGTCGGAGCACTTTCTTCAACCTCCAGGCCAATCTCTTGTCCGATCCAACCACGTGCTGCTGTCGCCCC
>NC_041386.1:738905696-738917350 GCF_002162155.2 Triticum dicoccoides | reverse complement strand
AATGGGATCACGCCCGTGCGTTGCAACGGGGCCACATTAACTTTAAGAGTTCGATATTACGACATTGCCGACCTTTTTTACCATCAAATCCTCACACACACACTCTCTCCCCTCCCTCTTCCTCACTCTCTCTCCCCCTCTCTCTCTAACACACACACACACACACACACAACCTACCGCTAATAAGACTCACTCAATTGGCAATAATGTGTGGACTTGTGGTGAGCTTGACTGAACTAATAGATAGTGTGATATATTCCCCAATCATTTAACAATGAAATTTCAGAAATGGGAAGATTATGTAACACCTCAAGTCGTTAGCTACAGTGACCTCCCCCGAATGATGCCATGTCATCAGGCTTGCTAAGCCAAACTGCCACTTCATAAAGATCAAAGCCCAATTCAAATTTAAAATAAAGTCAAATAAATTATTTCGTCAAACAGTAAAACTAAAATGTTCACCATATTCTATAAACTCCACTGATCTTTGACATGTTGAGCCCAACATTATTTGACCCAAAAATTAAATCTTGTCAAATTAATAAGAGGTCCAACAGTAGTTAAAATAACCAATTAAATATAAACCTAATTTTATGTATTTCCTTTTGGCCCCAAACTTTTTGTGCCACCTAAACATATTGTCTCGAATTGTGTGCATAGTTCCACAATTAACAAAATCCATTTAGTTGATATAAGAATAAATAGAAAATGGTGTTAAAAAGGAGAAATGGATTAGAATACATTAAAAACCAAAAGGACGATGAAAAAGGGGATTCCCCCTACCCCTCAGGCCTTGCCACCGAACCGGCCCAGTGGTCCAGTCCCTGCACAGTCATCTTCTTCTGTTCCCCGAGCCCGTCGCTACAGAGCCGGGCTCCCGCCCGACCACCTCGCCGGCATCTAAGGGGAATGGATAAGGGTGACGCCCTGCCTCCCCTGCCCCCATGGCCTCACTCTTCCTCGACGCCCCCTCCCAGATCCACTTCTCCTCCTCGCCCGCTCGATCCTGGTGATCTAGACGAAGTCAGATGCCACGGCCACCATGACCGACCCCGTCCACATGGCCACTGCCCTCCCTGCTGTCTAGGAGCTTGTCGAGGAGCTCCGAATACCTCCGCTACTTCGTCTGCACCAACAAGATCAAGTCTAGCACCCCCAGATCGACATCGTTGCCGTCTTCCTCAAACTTCGGCCACCGCGACATTTCCGTTCGATCCGCGCCGCCCCGAGCTCCCCTGTCTTCCCCTAGGGTGCCATTGACACCGCCGTGATCTCCTCTTGCCTTTTCCCAGTTTCCCCTCTCGTTTGCTCTCGTTAGGTATTTCGCCGTTGCCGAGAACCGCCGTCCGCCATGGCCATTGCAGGGGTAGCCACTGAGCTCCTCGGATTGACCCCGTGGCACATGCCCGCTCCTATGCACGCCCATGCCCGAGCCTTCAGCTCTTCTTCCGCGCCGGCGGGGCTACTCCCTCTCTGGCTCTCCATGCCCACGCACGTGCCACACCGCGTCCGTCACGCCCGCCGTTGCCATCACGCTTGCTGCAGCCTCCGCACCACTGTGCCCCGTGCGACGCACACCCTGGCCGCGCGTCACACTCTCGCTGGCTGCCCTCGCCCTGTTTGCTTCCGCCTATCCCTTCGCTTGCTCCGCTGTCGCGCCCCTGCCTCGCGCCGCCTCCTGTCGCGGCCATCTTCTACCGACCGCCCTCTCAGCCACGTCGGCCGCATCTCTGCCCTCCACTGTCGGTCGCTCGCCTCGCCTGTTGCGTGCTTCTTCCTGCTGCTATGCGCTGCTCTACCACTGGTACGCTGTTGCGCCATGCCCTCGACACCGCCGTGGACAAACGTGGCAGAGGGATTGTCAATGGAGTACGAGGAGGAGGTGGCGGAGAAGGTGTGGAGAGGAAAGAGGTCTAGGGTGGCGTCAACTGGCTGTGGTGGAGGTGATTGTGCGATAAGGAGCCGGAGCGGAAGGAGAGGTCACAATTGGAAAGAATCGCAAAAAAATCATAACCCGGAGATCTCGTTCCAAAAAAATGCTAATATCGATGGAGGGGTGATTTCCTTCAATAGGTGAAAAACATAGGAAATATTGGATGTTATCAAGGAAAGGTAAAAGTTTAGGAAAGTTAGGATTTTGAACTGATTTCTAAGCAAATGGGGTTTTATTGTTTCGTAACATGATATCACTAACTGCACGTTTGTGACATGTCTGATTAGGAAAGTTTGCAAATGTTAAGAAACTATTTATTGGGTGGAAAGTTTGTGACGTGTCTGTTATTTGTTTCCTAAAACAAATTTCACTAGTAAGAGAAATCGATTGATTTAGATAAGTTATGAAGTTAGATTCAAATCTATTATTTGTTTCTTAAAATTTTGTTATTTGTTTCTTAAGACAAATTGAACCAATAAAAGGAATAGATTGATATGAATAATTTAAGGAAGTTAGATCCGTGATTTGTTATACGTTAGAAAAGTCCTAGTTGTAATAAAGAGTGGAGAGAAAAATAAACCGATGGACCAGGATGGGAGGGGTTGGTGGGAGGAGAGACGAAAAAACCAGCGAATATAAACCGTGGAGACTATTCACCAACTGCTCCATTTGAAGTAGAGATTAGATGACCAAAATTGTACACAAATGCTATATAAGTATGTAAAAAACATTAGATGTGCCTAGGTAATAGCGCCCCTGGTCGCATTTGCCCGGCTTGAGATTTCTTTGCTCCCCTTCCCAATTCCTTTCCTTTTTTATTCTTTGTCTCTTTCTTGCCTTATTTATTTCCTTTATTTCTTTATTTGTCTCAATTTCTTTCTTGCCTTAATTATTGCACGTCTTCCTTATTTTCTTTGTCTCAATCCTTTCTTTCCTCTTTGATTATTTTTAATTCCTAAGACGGCTACTTAATACCTGGACACTGAAAAACATATATAAATGGGAAGAATTCTATGTCAGCGGGCGAGGTGCGATTTAGTCCAACAACGAAGTTTGTGCAGCATTGATGGGCCGGCCCATATTCCCCGTCCAATCTTCCAATACATATAAGTTTTATCTCTGTTTAAGAACATATAAGAGATCCTTGATGGGCTGGCTAGCACGTGTGTCCGTTCAGCTAGATGGTCTTGAGTTTGATTCCCCGCGGGAACATATTTTTTTAGCGACAATTTCTTAGCATCGAACAAACGGACGATGGAAAATAAGCGAAAATAGAAGGACTAAAAAAAGTGGAGAAACAATCCTCCCTTTAATATTAGGTAGAGATAGAGATATGGTTGCTCGCCATTGAGGCAACCGCGGAGCGCTCTGCTCGCATCCCTCCGCGCGCGCTCTACCAGCGGTTGGGCCTGCGCACGATCACGTCGGGGCCCCATATGCATGCGGTTGCGCTGCGCGCATTGCCACGCGATGCAGTTACGTGCGGCATGATGGAGTTACGCGCTGCGAATTAGAACTACCATCAGGACGTGCCGTTCGGCCTCCCCTTTAATTCCCGCGGCCATTACAACCTTAGTCTCTTTAACCTTTTGATCGCGCCCCACAACATAACAAGCACACCCACGATGACACATAGAGAGGGGATGTCTAGCGGCGCTCCAATGGAGTTCGGCGAGTATAAAGTGGCGACCCACGCGAGGGAGACAGATCTCTCGGTGGTGTACACCATCGACCCCGCCATGGTGGACGACTACATCAACACCGTTGAGCAGTTGCTTGTTGGAGACAAGTACAAGGTAGTCGACATCGACCTTCAGTACACTGCCGGTAGTCCCGGCATAGATCAAAAAGTTGTCGTCGTCTAGTTGTGCGTGCGTCATCATGTCCTCATCTACCACTACTGCATGGCTAGAGATCCTTGCGACCGTTTCAACAAGTTTGTCAACAGCACCGACTACAAGTTCTCCACAGTGAAAACCACCGACGATGTAAAAGCGCTCAGTATTACGGGCTTGGCCTGCCAGAACCTTGTCGAAATCCGTGACCACTACAGGGTCTGGGGCAGCACGAAGAAGGAAACCCTGGTCGAACTCGCATCGGCCATCATCGACCCCTACTATGAAAAGATGAAGCGGGATGCCCAGAGAACAAATCCCATATCCTGGCAGAGGGCGTGGATGCGGCGACTGGATGAACCTCACCTCAGGTTCGCGGCCAAGAGCGTGTACACATGCTACGAGATGCACAGGCGGATCGTTGACATGAGGAAGTGCCTCATTACCCAAATCGACGAGCCCGGATCAAGCCACAAGCAGAGCAAGTGTCACAAGAAGTAGATGATGATCAGACGATCGTTTATGCTAGTTAATCATGCATGTAATATATAGTTTAATTTATTGGTGTGTGAAAGTGTCATATGTGTAGTAGCCACCTATGAAATTATACATGTAATAGTTTACTTTGGTGTGTGCAAATGACATGGTTGTAGTAGCCACCTATGTAGTTGGATGTTTAATTTGGTTAATCATGTCTTATTAGCAGCAATTGTCTATGTTAATCATGTAGGGCATATGTTGTTGTTTTGTATGCGATCTCATCGCACAATACACACGTCTTATTAGCAGCAATTGTATGTGCTATTATCGGTCTTCGCACACATTTTTTATTACAGACCTGTTTGCTACGTATCACACATATCTTGTTATATTGAACCGTTTATGTTCTCTTGTCTCAACACAAACAGTTCATCCGCGTGAACCGCATGCCGTATATCGCACACACCTTGATTCGGCTGACCGTTTCTTTTGTGTTGCCTAATCACAAACAGTTCATCCTAGTAAACCGTATGTTGTTTATCAAACACACCTTCATCTGGCTGCCCGTTTCTTTTGTTGCTCCTCATCACAAACAGTTTATTGCATTGAACCGTATGCCCTACATCACACACGGAACTAAAATCTGAACCGTGTTTGATGCATCCGTCATCGCAAATATTTTGCACCTTTTTTGATGGTTTTTTTACACCATCGTTTGCGATTAATGCATCGCACACAGTTTCGCCAAAGTGTCTCTGATTGTAGTGTCGCGTTAGCAGCATCCTGCAGTAGTGTGAACAAGTGCTTCACTACGAAGGGTAGCTCCCACGACTTGTTCAATAACAGAGAGAAGGCAGAGTATCATTACAATCCAGAAGAGAAAATCTGAATTAGGCTTAGGCAATGATGCAAGCCAGAAACGGCTTATCGGGTTCTGTGAATGGAAGAACTTGATAATTCTCCTCCAGTTCGTCATAATTGTGGTGTTCCTTTTATCATGTGGTCGCATGTAGACATGCATTGACCACTTTGTTGCTTAGTAAGTAGGCACTTGTACCAATGAGCTACTTTGTGATTTCAAATGAAGCTTGTGTGAACTATTTATATAATGCTTATGTGAGTTTGTTGTTAAACTTTGTGACTTCAAATGCAAGTTTGTGTGTTGTATATCTGTTTTTGCTGCAGTGATCCGAGGGAAAAACGGAAGAAACAGAACTACGAACGAATCTTTACCAGTGCAGCTCTCGGCAAAGTGGCATGCGCTGGGAGCAGCTAGCAGTTGGTTGTGGCAGTTTCGCCGAGCATGGCTCTCGGCAAAGAGCTGACGTAACCAGCGGCCGTGAAGTCACTTTATTTTGCCAAGAGGCACTGTTTGGCTCTCGGCATACTATTTGCCGAGTGCTCGTGTTCTGTCTCTCGGAAAATTCCTGTTTGCCTGAGAAATGTACGTCGGGTGGCCTTTGCCGAGTGCAACTCTTGGCAAAGTCTTTGCCGAAGGTTTTGGGCCCTTTGTCGAGTGTTCCTGGCACTCGGCGTATGTAGTGGATACAGGAAAGGATTGGCTACTGAATGTTCTTGCAAGTTGTTGAGAAGATGTGCGTGGTCGCATGATTATGTTGGTATGGAGGATTTGGTCTCTACGGTTAGATTTGGTGCATGGCAAGGACGTTCCGTCTTCCTCTGTCTCAATTGATTATCTCAAAAGCTATATGTGCTCACTTCATCTATCCACGGAAGACATTATTAAGGGAAAGATGTGGTTGATGGAGGACGGCCCGACTACACGTGCTGATGTGGTTCCCATGGCGTTGTCGTGGTCACCACTGCCGGCGAACCGGGTTGCACTCTCCGTTGGTGGGGCATTTTATACGACGGCGGCAGTGCCGCCGACATGATCATGAAGAGACATGATGGATGTGTTATTTTTGCTGCGTATTGGTGCCTATTTGACTGCAACGATGCACTGGAGATCAAGATGCATGCACTGATGCAAGGTATGGCTCCGACGGTTCAACACACTAATGATCCTACAGTCCAATAGGACTCCTCGGAGGCATTGACGGCCTTAGCATGACAATCTGTCCCGGTCGTCATATGGGCATTTGGTAGTTGAGATAAACATCTTATGGTAGATCAAGAGTTTATTCCATAGAAAATTAAACGTGACGGCGTTTCCTATGGAAAAAAATAAGAAGAAGGATGCACCCGGTGGTCACTATCTCACGGCCTGGGAAGATTTCTCTCGTTTCTTCTTGTCGTTGGCTCTTGGTTCGTAGCATCCTTCTAGCTGGCCAACGAGCAAATCTTTGTGCTCTCCACCCCACGCGGTCAGTTTTTGGTGTACCTTCGTCTCATACTCCCAGTCGGCCAGCGGCTCCCTTCTCTTCTCCTCTGACCACCCGGCGCCTTCCCTCTCTTCTCTCGGCTTCCTCGGCTCCGGCGTACCTCTCAGGTGAGAACATCCATCTCCCTCCCACCTTATCCTTGTGCATGTAGTACATCTGTTAATGTTCTTAGGCTGGGTGGTCGGCTAGATGGACAGTGGATTCCACGCCATTGAGACCCTCCACCCCGCTGTTCAACTCCTTCACTTTACAAGTGTCGCAGGGGTATGTGTTTTGGACTTTGTGTACGACTCAGAACATAATAAGAAGGTTACCTGAGATTGTATTCGCTGCATCCAGCATCCGTTCATGGGGATTGCATTGTATTTTAGCTTCAGCTAGATCTCCTTGCACCAATGATTATGTGATTTGTTATACCGATGACATCAAAATTTGCTACTCTTGCTGAGTTTTATTCATGTTCTCTCTGCTTTTAGCTAGGTGTACCTGATATGCAGTAATTTTTGTGCAAAAAAAAAGTGTTACGTATGTCCGGATTGCCTTGTACAATCATCAAGACAATATCCAGCCAATAGCTGCTGGTGGATAGCAACAATACCCGAGGACTAGAAAAATTCAGAGAAGGATATGGACTAGGAGAAGAAGCATGTTGTTTGGCAATTTCTGCCTCCTCTCATTCTCTTGTACTATTTGAGAGTATCGCTGCCTGCCTCATGGCTGCACCGGCTCCTGCAACGCTGCTTCTCACTTCTTTATCTGGTGTAAGCTCATCACTATGTTCTCGTCTGTTTTCCTCTACAAATCTTGCTCTTGGGTTCTGTTGTTATATTCGTTCTTGCAACCAACTAATTTATTTGATTTCCTATTCCTGCAGGCTTTTCAGCAATTGCCATACTCACTGGCGGTATCCACCCCCAATCAATAAGGACTATCCTTGCTGTTCATTCAGCACCCACAAAGGAATCATAACTTCCCTCCATAGAAATATAAACCAGAAAATATCGCAATCCAATGGCAGAAGTAGCATTAGCTAGTGCTGCCTTGAAGAAGCTCCTTGCTGATGCTTCAACATACCTTGGAGTGGACATGGCGCGTGAACTCCATCAACTGGAGACCACTATCATACCGCAGTTCGAGCTAGTGGTTGAAGCAGCCGACAAGGGAAATCACAGGCCCAAGTTGGAGAAATGGCTTCAAGAACTCAAGGATGCCTTCTATATGGCTGAAGACTTGCTAGACAAGCATGAGTACAACCTCCTCAAGCGCAAAGCAGACGGGAAGGATTCTATGCCGTCTAAAGACTCTTCCATTAGCAGCATATTTATGAAGCCTCTACATGCTGCATCAAGCAGGATGTCCAATATGAGATCAGATAACAGAAATTTACTTCGCCATCTCAATGAACTTAAGGCTACCCTAGCAAAAGCTAAGGACTTTCACGAACTGCTGTGCTTACCAATTGGTTATAATGCAGAGAACCCCACCATACCATCATCCATTGTTCATGTGGCTACATCACTGCCACCTCTGAAAGTGATCGGTCGTGATAAGGATCGTGATCATATAATAAATCATCTTACCAAGACAACTGGTACTGCTGAGTCTAGGACTGCTATGTACTCCGGATTGGCCATTGTTGGAGTTGGAGGCATGGGAAAGTCCACTTTGGCACAACTTGTTTACAATGACAAGCGGATAAAAGAATATTTTGATGTGACGATGTGGGTAAGCATCTCACGCAAACTTGATGTTCACCGTCATACACGGGAGATCATCGAGTCTGCTTCTCAAGGGGAGTGCCCACGCATTGATAACCTTGATACACTTCAGCGTAGGTTGAAAGACTTACTGCAAGAATCCAAAAAATTCCTGCTTGTTTTGGATGATGTTTGGTTTGAACCTGACAGTGGAAGGGAATGGGACCAACTATTAGCTCCTCTAGTTTCCCAACAAACATGAAGCAAAGTTTTGGTAACCTCTCGAAGGGATACATTTCCAGCTTCTCTTTGTTGTGCGGAAGTGTGTCCTCTGGAAAACATGGAAGACGATCAATTCTTGGAACTCTTCAAACACCATGCATTTTTTGGACCAGAAATTCAAAATCCACGGTTGCGTGAAAAGCTAGAAAAAAATTCAGAGAAGATTGCTAAAAGGCTTGGACAATCTCCTTTGGCGGCAAAAGTTGTGGGTTCCCAGTTGAAAGGGAAAACAAGTATCACTGCTTGGAAGGATGCTCTAACTATAAATATTGACAAATTAGGTGAGCCCATTAGAGCTCTACTATGGAGTTATGAGAAGTTAGATCCATGTATGCAGAGGTGCTTTCTATATTGCAGCTTGTTTCCAAAAGGCTACAAGTATGGCATTGATGAGTTGGTTCAACTTTGGATGGCAGCGGGACTTGTTGATTCGTGCAACAAAAACAAGAGAGTGGAAGGCATTGGGAGAGAATGTTTCAAGGAGATGATGTCGGTTTCATTCTTTCAACCAGTACATGACGATTACACACCCATGTACTGTGTTATCCATGATCTCCTTCATGATTTGGCAGAATCACTATCCAAAGAGAACTATTTCAGATTGGAAGATGATAGCATAACAGAAATACCATCCACCATCCGACACTTGTCTGTTAGCGTCGGTAGTTTGAAGGAACACAAGCAAATTATCTGCAAGCTTCGTCATTTACGTAGTATTATCTGCATAGCCCCCCTAATGGATGATGTAAGTTACCTTTCCAATCATATACTGCAGAATTTGAAGAAGTTGCGCGTACTATATTTGTCATCTTATAGCAGCAGTATGTTGCCAGAATCAGTTGGGAAGTTGAAGCACCTTCGGTATTTAAACATTGTCAGAACGTTGATTTCTAAATTGCCAAGATCCCTAGGTACTCTTTACCACTTACAGTCACTTATATTAAATGATAAAGTTGAGAGTTTGCCTGAGAAACTCTGCGATTTAAGGAAGTTACGACATCTTGAACAACATGATTACAGAATATACACATCAAACAAGAAAGCATTGTGTCAAATTCCTAACATTGGCAAGCTAACTTCACTTCAACAATTTGAGGAATTTTCTATGCAAAAGAAAAAAGGTTATGAGTTAGAACAACTGAGTTATATGAATGAGATTCGTGGCAGTTTAAGTGTCACAAATCTTGAGAATGTCAGTACGAAGGATCAAGCCCTAGAATCGAAGTTGTATCAGAAAATTCATCTTGGCAGCTTGCAACTTGTCTGGAGTCACATGTATAACACAAATGAAGAGGATAATTTATATTTGGAGATTCTAGAAGGCTTGATACCACCACCTCAACTTGAAGATCTTACAATTCACGGTTACAAATCTTCAAAATACCCAAGTTGGTTACTTGATGGTTCATATTTTGAGAATTTGGAATCTTTGAGCTTTGTTAATTGCAGCACAATACAAAGCCTACCATCCAATTCTGGGCAACTTGACAATTGCACTTCACTTTTACTCGACAATATGCCAAACCTGAAGGCATTACCTTGTCTTCCGCTAGGACTTGAAATACTGAAAGTATACAAATCCCCATCACTTATATTTATATCCAGTGATGAGATGGAACATCATGATCAGAGAGAGAATATTATGATAGAGCACTTGGCATCAATGCTTGATTTAATTTGGAAGGTGCATTCCAGATCAGATATTACAAGTGTACTCTCAAAGGAACAATCATTTATGATGCAGTTGGGGATAGTGATGCATGCTAATTTTTCAAATATTCGGGACCTTAAAGGTGCTCTAGGAATACAGGATGACGAAAAATTTAGAAAAAAATATCTTATCGATGCATGGATAGACAGTCACAAGCAAAGGATCAGACTCATGTATGAAAGGGGCATTGGGTTGTCGCTGGTTCCACCAACAGGGCTTCGTGAACTGACTCTTTCATCATGCAATATTACAAATGGAGCTTTAGCAGTTTGACTTGATGGCCTAGCATCACTTAAAACATTGGTCTTAGAGCAGATTATGACTTTAACTACACTTCCTCAGAAGAGGTCCTCCAACACTTGACAAAACTTGACCGCTTGTTCATCAAATATTGCTGGTGTCTCGGGTCATTAGGGGGTTTACGAGCTGCTACCTCTCTTTCAGATGTTAAATTGATTTCCTGCCCTTCTTTAGAGTTGGCATGTGGAGCAGAATGTTTGCCATTATCTCTTCAGAGCCTGAGTATAGACAAGTGTGTGCTTGCAGCTGACTTCCTGTGTGCTAATTGGCCACACATGCATGATATTGAAATAAGAAAATGTAGAAGCGCCACATGCTTGTCTGTTGGTAGTGTTACCTCTCTTAAATCACTCTCACTGGAGCACTTGCCAGATTTATGTATGCTCAAAGGATTGTCTTCACTGGAACTTCACCATGTACAATTGATTGATGCTTGGAAACTCAACCTCATGTGTATCTCACAGTTTCGTGTCCAGTACTCATTCGTTGTGAGCAGCTCTACAATACTCAACAACATGCTTACGGCAGAAGGCTCCACGGTTCCAGCATTTCTCTCTCTTGTATCATGCAATGAACAATTTGTTTCATTCGAAGCATCCGCAAATTTCACATTTGTCAAGAGGCTTACGTTCCGGGATTGTCTAATGTTTTCCCTGCCATATCTGAAGTGCTTCTCCAATTTGGAGCATCTAGATATCTATGACTGCCCCAACATATCATCTTTACCAGATCTGCCATCCTCCCTCCAGCTCATAAGCATACGTTCTTGTGGTGAGCACTTGATGGAAAGCTGCCAAGCACCTCATGGATAAAGTTGGCCAAAGATCGCGCATATTCGCTGGAAGCTATTTGAATAAAGCATGATTTAGATGCCCTCACACAAAGAAATGGAAAGGTAAATTAGCTCCTGTCAGACACCTTTGCACTCTCAAAGATCATGGGCATTTCATTATTCTTTTCAATCTTTCAAATAGTCAGCATAGTTTCCTTCATTTCTTTTACATCAATTATAGTTGGCTCATCTTACAATTTGACTCTCCTACTTCACCAGGCAGCGGCCCTGACCCCCCC
>NC_041386.1:738901531-738905370 GCF_002162155.2 Triticum dicoccoides | reverse complement strand
TCTTGCACTTAACAACCCCGTCCTCTGGTGCTACCTCTGACGGTGGACTCTACACTCGTGTTGCCAGTTATACTTTTCTTCATATTATTATTCATTCATGGAACAATAGCTGAAAGGAATATTTAATATGTATCTTTTTATTGTCGTTCTGTTTGAGTACGACATACTTTTGGTCTGTACGGATTGTAATTGGTATCTCTTGTGTGCTCTTACAAGTAAGTGATGGTCTCTTTTATCATTCACTTTCGTAATGAGTTATGCATGTATTTCAGTACTTGGGTTTCACACTTGATATAGTGTTATAGTAGAACTTTTGTTGGAGGCACGTATGATATTTTTTTCCATTTGACAATAATGCTTCTGTTCGAACTGTGTCATAATTTGCTGAAGGTAGACTGTTGTACCACTACCATCGTCACTTGTCTAGATGTTCTCCCTGCGGTTGAATTATTTCACATTCAGAAGTCTAAATTACATAATAAGTATCAATTGAGGAAGATGAAAAGTGCTTTCGTCTGAAGTTGCCAAGTTGCTCTGCAGTGATTGCATGTGTTCTTGGTAGAAAGACTGTTACTTCAGATCTTCAGGGCATATGCTCTAGAAGGTCTGAGCTGGTCTTTCTGCATGCTTAACTATTCTCATTCCCTTAATTAGGTGATGCTTTTTGTGAAAGCAACCAGCCGGTCAAGAGGATATATAAAATTAACCATTCCCTGGTATGTTATTTATCACAATAACTATGAATGAGCACTTTGATTTTATACATATGGCTTGTGTTATCTAGTATATAGTAGGACTGGTTGGCCTGTGTGAAGTATGTGATGTGAGCACCAGTTTATGGCAGTTTGCCATGCGAGGCATTAGAAATTTATAATGGCAGCCTGGAAAGCACAGACCATGTTGTTTTTAACATAGTACAATTGAAGTCACTCACATACACGAGCATATACTCACCCCTATGAATGAACGCATGCATACCCTATCCCTATGAGCACCTCTGATTTTTTACAAAGCATAACCTGGGACCTCCGGTTTTTTGTGAACACACTGATAGCCACTAGAACAAAAACGGCTTTGATGACACCTATGTAGCACGGTTCTCATCAAATAGAGTTGACGTACTATATTAGATCAAACCGGTACTGTACGACCGGGCTGGACACTGTAGCGAACCAACCCAGGGGGTATTGTAGCTAATGCGTTTTTTCAGTTTTTCGAGTGTTTATTGAAAACACGAACATTTTTAAAACATGAAAAAAACGAAATTTTAACTACTTTTCAAACATGCGAACCTTTTTATAAAAAATTCAAACGTTGTTTGATTTTGTGACGAATTATTTATACTTATGAACATTTTTTCGGAATTGTGAAGATTTGTCTGTAAGTGTGAACATTCTTTTCAAAGAATGAAAACATTCTTTTCAAAGAATGAAAACTTTTTAAATTTTGCAAACATTTCCGTTAAACATGAACAATTTCAAAACTTTATGAACATTTTTTCAAATGAGAATACTTTCCAAATTTAGGATCATTATTTGAAAACACAAATATTTTTTCAAATTTACAAACATTTTTATTTTCTAGGTCTTAAGAATTTTCCCTCTATTTTTACATTTTTCTTCTCTTTTTTCTTAATCCTTTTGATACCGGTTAATTTTTTTGCAAATTTTTTGAGAATACCAGAAAATGTTCTTGTTTTCACATATTTGTTTACAAATTTCTTTAAATGATCCAGAATTTCATAAAATGTCCCCGTTATGACTTTTCATTCACAAATTTAAGAAATGTTTGTCTTTCATATAAAGTTCATATTTTTTAAAAGTATATGGTTTACAATATTTGTTTAAAATTTTCATAAATGGCTGGGAATTTTTTAACAATTTTGGAAAAAGTGTTCAGGTTTGTAAAATTTTCATACGCAATTTGAAATTCCAACATTGTTGAAAAATTTCACAAAATGGTTAGGACATAAAAAAAGTTCACGTTGATTGATAAATGACGTTAATTGCAAATAGTATAAGCATTCAATATAGAAAAACTACATGCTGACGGATGCACCCGTCTGGCCTAGTGCGGCAAACTCCTCTCAAGTGGTGTTTTCTTACTATGGATAGATGACCCCAACTTTTTGAAGCAGCCTGGCATAGATATATGAGGCAACATGCCATGTATCGGCCCTTTTTCACCGATAAACCTCCAGAAAATACAAAACTTCTCAAAAATTTAAACGGCTTAGCATGATGCCTTGAATTGATTATAGAAGCTTCTTGTTCTTTGAGTAATTTTCTCACTACTGGAATTCGCTGGAGTTGTTGCCTCCGTCCTTGCATTTTTCTCTCGTTCGCTCTCGGTAGATCATGTTGATAACGTGTTGTAAAGTAAAATGAGAGACAATAGCCAAGAAAAGTAATGAGAACTATGTGTAATCATCTTTTTTGATAGTCCATATATTTATATTGTGCTACAAGGGATGCAAAGCAACATGTGCCTGTTCCGCAAGGGGGGTGGGCAACCCGCGACAATTGCCAGTTAGCAGCCGTGTTTTTTAAGCATGAATTAAGTTAATCCTAACAAAAATCGTCCCGGGGAAATTTATCCGATTTGCCAGATTTTAGTAGCCTACAAAACCGTTCCAATAACCACGTTTCAGCGGGAAATCTATATTTTTCTCGAGACAAAAGTGCCAACTGGAGCAGCGCCACAATGAGGGAGGCCCCGAATACAGCGGTGGTCGGGAAGGGGGCCTCGCCGGTCCTCATGGCGGGTAGCCCCCGTTCTGGAGTTGCGAGTGATCATAGCCACGTTTGTGCAAGCTCGGCGCCTCGGACGGACGACCACCGCATGAGCCGAACTGTCCCCACACCGAACAAGGTCCAATTCCCGCCCCATAACTGACCCGCTGTCTTTTATTACCTTTACCTAATAATAAAGTGGCTATCAACTCTGGTCATACGTCGTCATCGTTTTTGCAGAAAAGTCCCTCTGTTTATGAGAATTCAACCCAAAAAATGGTTCGTTTTCCTATTTTCCAAAAACCCCTCCTCTATTAGTTAATGAACCAGCGGTGCTAAATTTAAGTGAAAAAACGATTCACATTTTTTCCGGAAAACACTCTGATCTTTTATTTAATTAACCTGCCATCCATCTATTTTTTTGACAGGTTCAAATGCTTTTTCAAAATATTCATATCTTTTAGACCCTAACTCCAATTTTGACATGTCATATACGAAAATTGATTAGAAAAATGACTATAATCTTAATATGATTTTATTTTGCCTCTTAAATATTTAAAAAATGTGATTCTAATACTTTTTAAAAATATTCATATCTTCTAAACCCTAACTCCAACTTTGACATTATATATATGGAAATTGATTAGAAAAAATATGTAGAATCTGAATATGATGTTCTTTTACCTGTTAAAAAAATTTAAATGCTATTTAGGGGACAATATTAATCAATAGCGAACAATCCATCTTTGTTTCGTACCGGTGTAGATCGGGTTAGAAATCAACGCCTCAACAAAATTAGTCTGAAGAAGAAAGAAACCATCTATAACCACGCATGCACGACTCGGTAAAACCTCCAGGTGAAAAAAGTAGATTTCTCAACTTATACAGAGAGGAGAGACACATTACAATTGGCCACATTCAAGCGAGTTGTGACTGTGAGCACTAAGGCCGCTGTTGACAAGGGTGGGAAGGAGGGTAAGCGGCAACATGGATGGGATGCACGTGGACCCTTGAGGTCTTCATTCATGATTACTCTGCTAGGGAAGTGTGGTATTTTTCTCCCATTGCAACGCATGGGCTTTTTTGCTAGTTAATACAAAAATGATT
>NC_041386.1:738890821-738900715 GCF_002162155.2 Triticum dicoccoides | reverse complement strand
ACTACAATTTTGCGAAAGGCAGCAAAATTATTATTTATAATTCAGAATGGCTTTAATTTGTCTGCGATTCTGGAAAATCTTTGTGAAGCTCAGTCCGCCATAGCAGTAATTCAATTATGAATCTGAATTGCCTGCTGATCATCATTCATTGAATTTCCATCTCTTCTTTCCTTGTTCGTTCCATGTTGTGCAAAGAACCCATTAGTTCTTACCATGCTTGTACAAATTTTTTCCTTCTTTGCTCATGGATTGCAGAATTACAATTTGAACATACGGTGATGCCAAGATAACGAAGCAAGCAAGAGAGCCACGGGGCTCATTTTTTGTTTGACCACAAGGTGGAGGAGCTCCTGTGAGCTTCCCGGATGCAACAGGAAAGCAAGACATTCATTTTTTATTTCCCAATGATTGTTTTAGAAGAAAAAAGGAAATGAATCATTCGTTCATTTGCCTAGTGAAGTTCAGTCTATTGTTTGGGCTTCTGGGACCAATTCTGCTGTGAACTAAGATGTGAAATTAGTCGTTTTCTCAACTGTGGAAGACAACGGCATGCCCAACAGGCCAACGGAAAAACCCAGTCAAGGGGAGGCCAACCGGATGGAGATGGTGGCCACCGGAAATGATGATCCCGCAGAGAGTTGGAGTGTGAATATGCTCTCTGTGTATTGCCTTCCTCAACAACAGTACAATATATACAGGGAGTTACATGAGTGGCCCGATCTAGGTGGCACGCAGGCCCGGGCGAGGGCTCCGATCCTAAAGATTAGGAGCGACCATGAGTGCATATGCAGTAGAATACAACAGACGTATATTACAGGCTAACACCCCCCCTCAGCCTGAACGCCATGGGAAAGGACGTTCAGGCTGGAGCGAAACTCATGGAAGACATGCGATGGCAGCCCTTTCGTAAACACATCAGCAAACTGCAAGCTCGATGGAATGTGGAGAACACGAGCTTCGCCTAGTGCCGCACGGTCCTGGACGAAGTGAAGGTCTATCTCGATGTGCTTGGTGTGTTGATGGTGCACGGGATTGGAAGCGAGATACGAGGCACTGATGTTATCATAGTAGACAATGGTGGCTTCAGTGGGAGGGCGCCGCAGCTCGTGTAAGAGTTGGCGAATCCAACACGACTCAGCCACACAATTTGCCACACCGCGATATTCGGCTTCAGCACTAGAATGAGACATAGTTGGCTGCCGTTTTGAGGACCAGGAAAGCATGTTTGGGCCAAGAAAAACACAAAAGCCGGAGGTGGACTAGCGTGTATAGGGACACCTGGCCCAATCGGCATCGGTATAGGCCACAAGATCATGGGAGGGAGACTTGTAGAGTTGTAAGCCGAAGTGAGAGTGCCACGCAAGTACCTAAGCACGCGCTTGATGAGCTGCATGTGGGAGTCGCTAGGGGAATGCATGAAGAGGCATATTTGTTGGACAACATAAGAGATGTCGGGGCGAGTCAACGTGAGGTATTGCAGGGCACCAGCGAGGCTGCGATAGACGGTGGGGTTCTGCAAGGGGGTGCCAGCGCTAGCAGAAAGCTTCGAGGTAGTGTCGATGGGTGTAGAAACAGGCTTGCAATTCAGCATATGAGCGCGGTCTAATATCTCAAGTGCATATTGTTGTTGGCAGAGAAACAAACCGGTTGCATTGGGTGTGACGTTGATGACGAGAAAATGATGGAGAGCGCCCAAATCGGTCATAGCAAACTCGGTTTTGAGGGAGTGAATGATATGATGGAGAAGGTGTGGTGAGCTAGCGGTGAGGATGATATCATCCAACATACACGAGCAAATAGGCAATAGATGACCCACGGTGCAAGATGAAAAGAGAGGAGTCACTCTTGGATGCAATGAACCCAAGGGACAAGAGAAACGATTGGAAGCGATGAAACCATGTGCGAGGAGCTTGCTTGAGGCCATAGAGTGACTTACGAAGGAGACACACGTGGTCCGGGCAAGAGACATCAACAAAGCCGGCCGGTTGGGCAGAATAGACTGTCTCCTTGAGATCACCATGAAGAAATGCATTCTTGACGTCAAGTTGATGAATGGGCCATGAGCGCGACGTGGCAATGCTCAAGAGAACACGGATCGTCGCCGGCTTGACCACGGGACTGAAAGTTTCATCATAGTCGACCCCTTCCTTCTGAGTGAAACCGCGGACCACCCAACGCACTTTGTACCGTGCCAAGGAACCATCAGTCTTGAACTTGTGGCAGAAAATCCATTTTCCCGTGACCACGTTGACACCTGCAAGTTTGGGAACCAAAGACCAAGTCGAGTTCTTTGTTAAAGCAGCAAATTCATCAAGCATTGTGTGGTGCCAATTTGGGTCTTTTAGTGCAGAGCGGTAGGTGGCAGGTATGGGTGAGATGGGAGGTGTAGTCGTGGCTGTTAAGAAAAGACATTTTGGTTGGCAAAAGCCGGACTTGGCACGAGTGTGCATTTTGTGAGAATTGTGAGGAGGTTGGACGGGTTGGGCACGAGCTTGTAGGCGAGGAGGAAATGGGGTGGTTGGCGCGGAAAGGGAGGTGGATGCAGTGGCGCCATGAGCGGGATGGACAGGTGCGTGATCCGAGGAGGACGCGTGGCAAGAGGAGGCAGGTGCGCGGGACGCGGGATCCGAGGGCGATTTGTGGGCAGGGGAACCGGACGTGGTGGGCGCGCGATCCGAGGGAGAGGCGTTGGATGGGGATAAGGTAGGTGCGCACTAAATGGGCAGGGAGCACGAGGTGGATGCGGGGGCCCAGTGGGATTTAGTGGAGGGTGGACCTGGTGGGGGGCTGTCGGGTGGATGGGCGATCCTATTGGGGTGCATGGGGGTGTCGCGTCAGGTGGGGTTGCCTGGGGCCGGTACAAGTAGGTGGGAGGGATCCAGCCAATGGGGAAGGCGGGGGGTGGAGAGGTTTTGTGGGATGCGCTGCGGAGGACTGGTTTGTGGACCGGTTTGTGGGAGGCACGTACGGGAAGATGGTCTCATCAAAAATAACATGACGAGAGATGATGACGCAATGCGATGTGGGGTCGTAGCAGCGGTATCCTTTGTGTTCTAAGGGGTAGCCGAGAAACACACAGGGTAGGGAGCGTGGGGAGAGCTTGTGCTCGGCGGTGGCGGAGACATTGGGGTAACAAGGACACCCAAATACGCGAAGATGGTCGTAAGTAGGATGAACACCGTGAAGGCAAAAGTAAGGCGTGTGGCCATGGATGGCACGGTAGGGGCGACGGTTAAGGAGATAGGTGGCGGTGTGAAGTGCTTCGACCCAAAAGGGAGGAGTTAAGTTGGCTTGGAAAATGAGTGTGCGGACGATGTCATTTGTGGTGCGAATGAGACGCTCGGCCTTACAGTTTTGGGGAGAGGTGTGAGGGCATGAGAAGCGATATGCGATGCCGTTGGTGGAGAAGAAGGAGCGAAGCGTGGAGTTGATGAACTTGCCACCGTTATCACATTGGAGGGCTTTGATGATGACATTGTATTGTGTACGCACGAAAGAGAAAAAGCGTAAGAGGGTAGTGGATGTGTCGGATTTGTTGTGTAAGGGAAAGGACCACGAGAAATGAGTATAATCATCAAGCAAAATGAAATAATATTGATAACTGGAAAAGCTTACAGCGGGGGATGTCCATAAATCACAATGAAGTAAATTAAATGGAGCAAACGTAGTGCTACTGGAAGAACGAAAAGGTAGGCGTGGCTGGCGCCCAAGCTGGCATGCATGACAGGGGCTATGTGCCGCATTATTACATGGAACAAGAGAGTTATTTGCTAAAGTGGAAAGGGCCTGAGAGCTGCGATGGCCGAGTTGACGATGCCACACATCAGCAGGTGCGACGGTGGCAGAGTGAGCAGCACGCCAGGGCTTGTTTTCGCCGAAAAACAGGTAGAGGTCACCGGAGCTAGCGGAGATCATGATGACTTTCCTGGTTTAAAGATCCTTCACAAGAAAGCCAAATGGGTAAAATTCTATAGTTTGTCTAATTCACATCTAGATGTTTTCTAAGGATGTCACATCTAAATTCCCACAAATAACGCAGCAACAAGAAACAAAAAAAGATGGAACAAAAAAATAGACCACAAATATAGTGGACATGAGGTTAGATGTGACATAATTATGTCACATCTAGATGTGTCCTAGGCAGACCCAACATTCTATGGAACAAGAGTTATCTTTGGTAAATTGACGAACAGAGATAAGGGAGGTGACGACGGTAGGAGAAAAGAGAACATCACGAAGGTGAAAATTGGGGGGGAGGGGGGGAGGGGGTAGGGTAGTGGAACCGGTAGCGTGGATAGGGAGGTGAGTGCCATTGCCAACCACAATGCTAGATAAATTGCGCTTTAAAGAAGAACTAGGCATGGAGAGGTTACCAGTGTTGTCGGTGACGTGGGACGTGGCGCCGCTGTCGAGGTACCATTCATTCGAGGAAGAGCCGATGTTAGGGAGGCCTTGGGGGTTGTAGGCGGCCTGGAGCATGGCTAGATGATCCCAGGAAGGTGGTTGTGGTGGTGGTGGCGCCTGGTAGCCGGAGAGCTGCATGGGGTAGGCCTGCGCATGTGCGCCCGGACGAGGCCCGAGGATGCCGGCGGAGTTGGGAGGAACCCAACCGGCGCGAGGAGAGGGCAGGGCCATCCCATACGGCGCGAAGAATCCCATGTATGGGTTGTACGCCGGGGCGGTGAAGTTGTTGGCGCGGCCGCCGTGGTCAGCACGGCCACGGCCACGATCGCCGTTGTCCTGGCGAGAGCCGGAGCCACGGCCCTGCTGCTGTCCGTTGGTGCGCTCGGCGGGGCGGTTGCCACGATCTCCCGAGCGGGTGGCACGCTCGGCAGTTGCTCTTTGCTGTGATAACTTCTCGACGGGATATATTTCCAGCTGCTCTTTGCTGTGAAGAAGTGTTTCCTCTGGAAAACTTGGAAGATGCTCAGCTCTTGGCACTCTTCAAACACCATGCATTCTCTGGACCAGAAATTAGGAATCTACAGTTGCGTGAAAAGCTGGAAAAATTTGCAGAGAAGATTCTCAAAAGGCTTAGACAGTCTCCTTTGGCGGCAAAAGTTGTGGGTTCCCAGTTGAAAGGGAAAACTGCATGGAAGGATGCTCTAACTATAGAGGTTGACAAATTAAGTGAGCCTATGATATCTCTGTTTTGGAGTTATGAAAAGTTATATCCATGTCTACAAAGGTGCTTCCTATATTGAAGTTTGTTTCCAAAAGGTTTTAGGTACCTCATTGATGATTCGGTTCATCTTTGGATGGCAGAGGGGCCTTGTTGATTCGTGCAACCAAACCAAGAGAGTAGAAGATATTGGGAGTGATTGCTTCAAGGAGATGATCTCTGTTTCATTCTTTCAACTAGTCAATGAGCAAAACAGTTCCACATACTATATTTGTCATATTACAACAGTACCAAGTTTTTGAAATCTGTTGGTGAGTTGAAGCACCTTCGGTATTTGAACATCAGCGGAACACAGGTTTGTGAATTTCCAACATCACTGTGTACTCTTTACCACTTGCAGTTACTTCTGTTAAATGGCAAAGTTGGGAGTTTGCCTGCGAAACTCTGCAATTTAACGAAGCTACAACTGTCGTGGTTCTAAGTCTGACAGTAGAATGGGGGGTAGGTATGGAGAGGCAAGATCCTAGCTATGGAGCAGTTGTAAGGACAAGGGATGTACGAGTTCAGACCCTTCTCGGAGGAAGTAACAGCCCTACGTCTCGGAGCCCGGAGGCAGTCGACTGGATTATGAGTGTATAGATTACAGGGGTGCGAACCCTTTACACTGAGGAGGGGGGTGGCTTATATAGTGCCTGCCAGACCCCTCCGGCCCTCAGTTATGTAGGGTTTAAAGTATATTAAGGCTAGGCGTTACTGGTAACACCTTACATAAAGTGTCCTAAATGCCATAAAGACTACTTAATTACAGACCGTTTGGATGCAGAGTGGCTCTTGATCTCCTGGTGGTCGAGTGAGTCTTCATGGTCAAGTCCGTCGAGTAAAGTCTCTCTTGGTCGACTGGAAGGCAGTTTCTTCTGAGGGTGTCCTTGGGAAGGGTACTTAGGTCAGGCCTATGACCCTACCCTAGGTACATGACTTTATCATTAGCCCCCGAATGGATCGAGGTTTGAGTGAGGAAGGAGTTGATAATATTTCCGACCTGCTTTTGTGTTCTGAACATGTGTCATCTTGGACCAATAATCTCTTTGTTGAAAACAGCAACTTTTTCTTTCAGTCGCCTTGATCCATTCTTTTCTCCCGTCGAGTGAACTTTTGAACCTAGTAAACTTCTGAGCGACGGATCGCAGGAAATCTCTCGTCTGACAGATTGATCTACTGTTAGCGGATTTTGTGGAATCCGAATTTTGGGAAGCGCCCGAAGCGACGCTCGGATTGGATAGGGCATAGACGCCTCGATTTCCGCGCCGCCTTTTTCGCCACGTATCGCGTACGCGCGACTGTTTCGGGATATGATAGGATCGTCCGGGCCCACTCGTCAGCCACTCGGAAATGTCCTTATAAAAGGCGTCAGGTGAGGGTTTTTAAACAGTATCTCCCCATTCTTCCTCCTGCCCTCTCCCTCTCCGCCCGCCGTGCCTTTTCTCGCCCCTGCCCATCCACTCCTCGTGCGCTTCGTCGGCGACAATGGTGAAGGAGAAGACGGCGGCTTTGGAGCGCGCGAAGAAGGCGACGGCGACGGGGAAGGCGAAAGGGAGAGCGCCCAGTCGGGGCGGATCCTCGTCTAGGTCCCGCCTGCCGCATGGTTGGGTACAAGGGGATTGGATCCGCTCGACCATCACCGAGACGGATCTCACTGAGATGGCCAACGAGGGCTTGATCCCTCACGGGGCAGCGAGGCTCCCGGGGAACAAGTGGCAACCATAGCCGCAGGAGGGTGAGTGCGTTCTTCTAGCTACTCACGTCGACCGTGGATTCTCCCTACCTCCGAGTGTTTTCTTCCGTGGTTTCTTGAATTTCTTTGGGGCGCAACTCCACCATTTCAATCCAAATTCCATCGCCTACCTTGCTGCCTTCGTGTCAATGTGCAAGAACTTCCTGGGCTGTCGACCGCACTGAGGTCTCTTTAAGCACATATTCACTTGTCGCTCACAGACAGTGAAAAAGGCGAGTCCGGATGACGATAGGACTAAGGTTATTCAGATGTGCGGAGGTCTTGGGATTCAGATGAGGAGCAAGAGTACTTTTCCGGCCATGACTCTTCCTGAGTCGGTCAGAGGGTGGCAGTCGACTTGGTTTTACTGCCAAGACGAGTCGACGCCGGGGCAGTCGACTGGTCTCCCTCCGTTTTCCATGGACCGAGTGAACAAGCCCTCTTCTCTTAAGGTGCTTCCCGAGGAGAAAGCCCAAGTGAAGACGTTGATGGAGCGTGTAGTCCAGCTAGTTAGGGAAGGAGTGACGGGTATGGACCTTCTGGAGGTCTTCCTTAGGCGGCACATCCAACCACTTCAGTACCGAGGCCATCCTATGTGGATGTACTGCGGAACCGAGGATGAAACTCGGGTCCATCCAGAAGCAGTCGACGACGCCACACTGGAGAGGTGGATGGCCGCGATCACAGGGAATAAAGACAACCCTCGAGGAGCCAGGAGGATTCCTCCACTCGACCATTCCTACACTCCGAACGCGGTATGCCCACTTTATCTTCAATTGTAATCTTGCTATACTTATTCTGCTTTTGTTGCTAATTGGTCAATTGATCTTTGTTTTGTTGTCTGTCAGGCCACCACTGAACTATACTCGATGCCCAATGGAGCACAGACGCCGACTGAGGAGGAGAAAGGAAGTGGGGGCGAAAGCCAGGAGGAGTGGGATTCGGATGCTGCTGATGATGATGAAGGTGATGACTCTGGTGAGGAGGATGAAGAGGAGGAGGAGGAGGAAGTTGCACTGCCTCGCTCGGAAAGACGCTCGAAGCTCGTCCATGACCCTGCAACCGAGCGTGGTAAGGGGGTCGCAACTGTCATTCAGTCGACCAAGCATCCTCGAACCACTTCGCCGGTGCCGACCGAGAAAGCTCCGAAGCAATCCAGGGTGGCGCCGTCGAAGCCGGCCAAGGTCTTGCCGAAGATGAAGGTGGTGATCCCCACTATCTCAAGGTAATGATGTCACTTGAGTTTTTCTATTCCATATGAACTTATTTTTGGTCGACTCATGAATCAACCGACTGACTTCTGGTACTGCAGCGCTGCTACTTCTGATACCTCGGCCAGGGCTGACGATCACGAGATGGAAGACGCCGCCACTTCAAAACCTGGTATGACTTTCATAATTCTGTCTTCAGTCGATTGGCTCTTTGTCTCTAATTTTGATTCTTTTCTGTAGCCCCGCCTAATGTCGTTATTACCCTTCCTGACGACGACGATGAGGAACCACTGAGGCACAGGAGGAGCAGGAAAGCGTCTGCTAGCAAGGCGACCCAAGACGTGCCAGCACCCGAGACACTAGTTGCGGAGGAAGAGAACATCACTCGGCCTACCGTATCTTTTGCGGTGCCGTTGACGAGTGCTCGCACCTCATCGTCGAGTGCGGCGTAGCCGTCACTTTTCTCAACCCACTTCGTCCCAGAGGACCAAGCCAGTGCTGCGAAAGAAGCAATACGCCAGGCGGGAGTCATGATGGAGCAAGTGAAGGCCATCCGAGAAGCTAGCCAGGCCGCCTATGACGCCAGTTCAGCTCTTGAGAGTAACATTCAGGTCAGTCGGTCATCGCCTGTTCTGTTAGGATATGATATCTGAAAATTCTTCTTTCTGAAATCCATAGTGATTATCCTACACCGACTGGGTGTGTTGATTGGAATTCCGGTTTAGTGGGGGCACGCTGAGTGCACCCACTGGGTGTAGTCCCCAAGGCTATGGTGGACTGCTGGCAGTCAACCATAGTCTTTATAAGTTAAGTTTTTCCTTCATTCGACTAGGTCGAATGGATTTCCAGACCGGTGGGGGCACGCTGAGTGCACCCACTGGGTGTAGTCCCCGAGACTGTGGTCGACTGCTGGCAGTGGACTACAGTCTGAAGAACATCTCCTGTTTTTTTTTGTTGGTCGACTGGCCGACTCGCCATTCTCCTAGTGGGGGCATGCTGAGTGCACCCACTAGGTGTAGTCCCCGAGGCTATGGTCGAATGTTTGTATTTGGCTGTAGTCTTAGAAACATATGATTTTTCCTTAGTCACTCGAAAGTGAATTGTCTTTGACATTTTGTCGATTGGTTCTTCGTAGAAATCATGCGACCTTGCGGCTCGTTACACTGAGTTGGAGAACAAACACATCCAGCTCGAGCTTGATCTGAAGCTGGCCCAGGAGAATTTAACGAAGGCGAAGGAGGAAGCTAAAGGTATGTTTGGTGAGGCTTCCGACGACTGCTTCTGCCCCTCGTTTGTTTCAAATTCTGACCTTGCTGTAACTTTGCAGGCAAAGTGAAGGATGCCCAGAAGAAGAAAGACCTTGAGTTGGCTAAAATGCAGAAGACAGCTTTAGAGAAGACCAAGCTCGCAGACGAGAAGTTAGCTTCGGTCACCAAGCTTGAAGAAGAAAACACCAATCTGAAAGCTGCTCTTGATGCTGCCAACAAAGAGGTCAGTCGACGCTTGAATATGCTTGCATTTGGTTTGAGATGTCTTTTGCAGGTTAAAGCGAGGTGCTTATTGCAATCGACTTGTTCCCCAATTCACTTAGGCAGGCACTGGGCTGCAGCTAAGCCTCCGAGTGTGAGGTTTGCTCTCCACTCGGTAGGATTTTCAAAACTTAGGCGAGCACTGGGCTGCAGCTAAGCCCCCGGGTGGGAGGTTTGCTCTCCACTCGGTAGGATTTTCAAAACTTAGGCGAGCACTGGGCTGCAGCTAACCCCCGAGTGGGGAGGTTTGCTCTCCAGTCG
>NC_041386.1:738877237-738890337 GCF_002162155.2 Triticum dicoccoides | reverse complement strand
CAAAACTTAGGCGAGCACTGGGCTGCAGCTAAGCCCCCGAGTGAGGAGGTTTGCTCTCCACTCGGTAGGATTTTCAAAACTTAGGCGAGCACTGGGCTGCAGCTAAGCCCCCGAGTGGGAGGTTTGCTCTCCACTCGGTAGGATTTTCAAAACTTAGGCGAGCACTGGGCTGCAGCTAAACCTCCGAGTGGGGAGGTTTGCTCTCCACTCGGTAGGATTTTCAAAACTTAGACGAGCACTGGGCTGCAGCTAAGCCCCTAAGTGGGGAGGTTTGCTCTCCACTCAGTAGGATTTTCACGTTGTACTTGTGGCGTAGCTCGAAGGAGAGGGTAGCAGTCGACCTGCAACCCGTCCTCCTTGCGGAGCACACATTGTACTTGTGGCGTAGCTCGAAGGAGAGGGTAGCAGTCGACCTGCACCTCGTCCTCCTTGCGGAGCGCACGTTGTACTTGTGGCGTAGCTCGGAAGAGAGGATAGCAGTCGACCTGCACCTCGTCTCCCTTGCGGAGCGCACGTTGAATTTGAACTTAGGCGAGTTCTTAGACTGCAGCTAAGCCCCCGAGTGGGAGGCTGGTTCACCACTTGGTAGGATTTTATTGAAACTTAGGCGAGTACTTGGACTGCAGCTAAGCCCCCGAGTGGGAGTCTGGCTCGCCACTCGGTAGGATTTTATTAAAACATAGGCGAAACGGATTCGCAGCTAAGCCCCCGAGTGGGAGGCTGGCTCGCCACTCGGTAGGATTTTATTAAAACTTAGGCGAAACGGATTCGCAGCTAAGCCGCCGAGTGGGAGGCTGGCTCGCCACTCGGTAGGATTTTATTGAAACTTAGGCGAAACGAATTCGTAGCTAAGCCACCAACTGAGGGGGAATTTTACTGAACAAATAAAAGTGACAAAAATCATTGGGGAAATTATGACACTATTATCTTGCAAAACATGAACTACAGAAGTGCTTTTATTACAACTCATCCGAGTGAAAACTTTAAGTGTAAAATGGGCGGAGTAACTCCGCGTTCCAAGCTCGGGGCTCGTCGATATTGTGCTCGACGTTGTAGAGACGGTACGCTCCGTTGTGGAGAACCTTGGTGACGATGAAGGGTCCTTCCCAAGAAGGAGCAAGCTTGTGTGGTTTCTGCTGATCCACTCGGAGAACCAAATCTCCTTCCTGGAAGGCTCGACTCTTCACGTTTTTGGCGTGGAAGCGACGCAAGTCTTGTTGGTAGATGATCGATCGGATCAAAGCCATCTCCCTTTCTTCCTCTAGGAGGTCGACTGCATCCTGCCGCGCTTGTTCTGCTTCAGCTTCGGTGTAGAGCTCAACTCGAGGAGCGATGTGGAGTAGATCACTCGGTAAGACCGCCTCAGCTCCATAGACCAAGAAGAATGGAGTTCTTCCAGTCGACCGGTTAGGCGTGGTCCTTAGACCCCACAGCACCGAGGGGAGTTCATTGACCCATGCTCCAGCCGCATGCTTGAGGTCACGCATCAGTCGGGGTTTCAACCCTTTGAGGATCAAGCCGTTGGCCCGCTCCGCTTGTCCATTCGACTAGGGATGGGCGACTGAAGCGTAGTCGACTCATGTGCCCTGAGATGTGCAGAACACCCTGAATTCCTCCGAATCAAAGTTTGATCCATTGTCAGTGATGATGCTGTGTGGGACTCCATATCAAAATATCAGTTCTCTGATGAAGCTGACAGCAGTACCGGCGTCAAGGTTCTTGATGGGCTTAGCCTCAATCCACTTGGTGAACTTGTCGACTGCTACCAGTACATGTGTGAAACCGCTTCGTCCTGTTCTCAAGGGACCAACCATATCCAAACCCCATACTGCGAAGGGCCAAACAAGTGGAATGGTCTTCAGAGCTGATGCAGGCTTGTGTGACATGTTGGAGTAAAATTGGCATCCTTCACACTTGTCGACTATTTCCTTTGCCATTTCATTCGCCCTTGGCCAATAAAATCCTGCTCGGTATGCTTTGGCCACGATGGTCCGAGAGGACGCATGATGGCCACAGGTCCCCGAGTGGACGTCATCAAGGATTATTCGACCTTCTTCTGGTGTTATGCACTTCTGACCAACTCCAGTCGCGCTCTCTCTGTATAGCTGTCCTTTGATCACAGTAAAGGCCTTGGATCGATGGACGATCTGTCGAGCCTCTTCCTCGTCCTCCGGGAGCTCTTTTCTCAGGATATACGCGATGTATGGAACTGTCCAGTCGGGAGTGATCACTAAAGCCTCCATGACCAAGTCGACCACTGCTGGGACTTCAACCTCAGTCGGATCTGTGGCACTCTTGGGCTGCGGAGCTTCTTCGGTAAAAGGATCTTCTTTTACTGATGGAGTATGGATATGCTCTAAGAACACATCGCTGGGAATGGCTTCTCTCTTGGAACCTATCTTCGCCAAATCATTAGCCGCTTGATTTTTCAGTCGGGGTATATGATGGAGCTCTAACCCCTCAAACTTCTTTTCCAGCTTCCTCACTGCATTGCAGTATCCAGTCATGGCTGGGCTTCTAACGTCCCACTCCTTCATCACTTGGTTAACCACCAAATCTGAGTCGCCATAAACCATAAGGCGACGGACGCCGAGTGAAATGGCCATGCGCAACCCATACAAAAGGGCCTCGTATTCCGCCTCATTGTTGGAGGAATCAAAGTGAATCTGGAGCACATATCTGAGCTTATCTCCTCTGGGGGAAACCAGGACTACCCCAGCACCGGAACCATTTAACATCTTAGAGCCATCAAAGAGCATGGTCCAATGCTCCGAGTGAACTTGAGTCGGCTACTGTTGTTCAGTCCACTCGGCAAGGAAATCTGCTATTGCTTGGGACTTAATGGCTTTCTTTGCCTCAAACTTGATATCAAGGGGAAGGAGTTCAATTGCCCATTTCGCCACTCGACCAGTTGCGTCTCTATTGTGATGAATTTCTGAAAGTGGAGCGTCGCTGACGACTGTAATGGAATGATCAGAGAAATAATGAGCAACCTTCTTCGTGGTCATGTAGATTCCATACACAAGCTTCTGATAATGAGGATATCTTTGCTTTGACGGAGTCAAAACTTCAGACAGATAGTACACTGGGTGTTGAACTTTGAAGGCTTTCCCTTCCTCTTCCCGTTTGACCGTAAGTACTGTACTGACGACTTGTCCTGTGGCTGCAATATAAAGCAACAGAGGCGCTTTGCTGATTTGAGCAGCAAGCACCGGCTGGGTGGAGAGCAGAGCTTTCAGCTCAGCAAACGCTGCATCAGCTTCTGGAGTCCACTCGAACTTGTCTGCCTTCTTCATCAGTCGGTAAAGAGGCAATGCCTTTTCACCGAGCCAAGAGATGAATCGACTTAACGCGGCCAAACATCCAGTAAGCTTCTGGACATCGTGCGCTCGCACAGGGCGTTTCATTCGGAGTATAGCACCGACTTTTTCTGGGTTAGCATCGATTCCTCGTTCGGAAACAAGAAAACCGAGTAACTTTCCACCAGGAACTCCGAATGTGCACTTTGACGGATTGAGCTTGATATCATACCTTCCGAGATTGGCAAATGTTTCAGCGAGGTCGGTCAACAGGTCGGAACCCTTTCGTGACTTGACCACAATATCATCCATGTACGCTTCAATGTTCCGACTGATGAGTGGGTAAACACTTCTGAATCATCCGCATGAACGTGGCTCCGGCAATGTTGAGGCCGAATGGCATGGTAATATAGCAGAAGCACCCGAATGGAGTGATGAAAGCTGTTTTTATCTCATCGGGTCCGTACAGACGGATCTGATGGTACCCGGAATAATCGTCTAGAAAAGACAATCTCTCACATCCCGCGGTCGAGTCAACAATTTGATCGATGCGAGGGAGAGGAAAATGATCTTTCGGGCAGGCCCGATTGATGTGTTTGAAATCAATGCACATGCGGAGTGACTTGTCCTTCTTGGGAACCATGACGACATTGGCGAGCCACTCGGAGTGGTATATCCCTCGGATAAACCCTGCCGCCAATAGTCGAGCCACCTCCTCACCAATGGCTTTTCTCTTCTGGACGGACCGTCGAAGATGTTCTTTGACTGGTTTTGCTGCTGAATCGACTCTTAGGCAATGCTTAGCCAGTCCCCTGGGAACACCCGGCATGTCAGCAGGCTTCCATGCAAAGATGTCCCAGTTCTCACGGAGGAACTGGATGAGCGCTTCTTCCTATTTAGGGTCAAGTGTTGTGGAAATATGGGTCGGAGCCGCATTTGGGTCGGTCGGGTGAATGTGAACAGGTTTCGTCTCCCCGGACGACTGAAATGCTGATTCTGTGGCAGGCTTCTTGGCCCACAACAAATCACTCGGATCTGCATTTTGCTTGTACCCTTCCAGCTCGACCATTGTTATCTGGGAATCAGCAATTTTCGAGCCTTTCTGGAAGCACTCTTCCGCCTTCTTCCGATTACCAGTGATAGTGATCACGCCTTTGGAGTCGGGCATTTTCAGTTTGAGGTACACGTAACATGGTCGAGCCATGAACCGTGCATAAGCTGGTCTCCCCAAAATAGCATGGTAAGCGCTCTGAAAATCCACGACTTCAAACGTCAGCTTCTCTTTGCGGAAATGCTTCGAGTCACCGAACACCACGTCCAGAGCTATTTGGCCGAGTGACTCAGCCTTCTTTCCGGGTATAACTCCATGAAAACTCATGTTGCTAGTGCTCAGTCAGGACATCGGAATGCCCATTCCTTTCGGCGTCTCTGCATATAATATGTTCAGTCCACTACCACCATCCATTTGCACCTTCGTCAGTCGAGTGCCTTCGACGACCGGGTCGACCACCAAAGCTTGCCTCCCAGGGGTGGCTATGTGAGTCGGGTGATCAGATTGGTCGAATGTAATGGGAGTTTGGGACCATCTCAAATAACTGGGCGTCGCCGGGGTGACCATATTCACCTCACGGTTGATAACCTTCAGTCGGCTTTTGCTCCCCACATCAGCAAAGATCATCAGAGTGGAGTTAACATGAGGATATCCTCCATCACTGTCCTCCTTGTCTTCGGCTTTGTCCGACTCCTTTTCCTTGTCCTTGGGCTGTTTACCTTGGAACTGCTGGATCACGAGCCGGCACTGGCGAGTGGTATGCTTCGGGTAAATAAAATTACCCTCTTCGTCTTTCTTCGTGTGGATGTGACACGGCAGATCCATCACGTGATTTCCTTCTTTATCCTTCACCTTCTTGGGGTTCCAGGATCCTTTAGGTTTTCCTTTGAACTTGCCCTGAGTCACGGCCAGAGCCTCTCCAGGAGCCGCTCGTTCAGCTTTCCGCTTCTGCTTCCGACTGGAGTTCCCTTTCTCCGACTGACTAGGCTTGTACTTGCCGCTCCGGAGTCGGTCCTCTTCTTCGCCGTTGGCGTACTTAATAGCAATTTCCATCATCCGACTCAGGGTCATATCTCCGGTCCGACCATACTTCAAACTCAATTCTCTGTTCTTAACACCATCCTTGAAGGCGCAGACTGCCTGATGATCAGACACGTTCTCCGCGGTATGATGCAAAGTGATCCATCTCTGAATATACTCCCTTAAGGTCTCATTCGACTTATGCACACAAACTTGCAGCTCTGTCAATCCAGCCGGTCGCTTGCAAGTTCCCTCGAATGTTCTGACGAACACTCGGGAAAGATCTTCCCAAGTGTAAATGCTGCTAGGAGTTAACTGATTCAACCACGCCCTGGCCGAACCTTCCAACATGAGTGGTAAATACTTCATAGCCACTTCATCATTTCCGCCACCAATCTGCACCGCCACTCGGTAGTCTTCAAGCCAAGTTTCAGGCTTAGACTCACCGGTGAACTTGCTGACTCCAGTCGCCAACCTGAAGTTGGGGGGAATCACTGCGGCTCTGATAGCCCTGCTGAAACATCCCGGACCAGAAACATGCACTCGGATGCTAGTGGGCGCATCTCTGTCGTGGCCACCTCGATGAGCCCTGTTCCGATCGACCAAGCCTTGCACGATGATAGATCGCGCGTCAAAGCCTGGTTCCCTGGGGTCGACCGGAGCTCTTCGTCCCACACTGAGCTGGCGCCTGTCATCTTCCTGCCGATGAGCGTAGGACCCACCCCTCGGGGGAGGAGTGGGCACCCGACGCCTATCATCACGATCCTATCGGTCACCATATTGGTCCCGTCGATTCTCACGTCCTTCACGCCGCGGAGGCGATCTAGAGCTGTGAGCCGACTGAACCGTATTTGCAGCGACGGATCGACTGTGAATCCTGTTGCGTGACTGCGACACGGCTGAATTCTGATCTCCTGCTGCCCGGAGCAAATCTCTAATCTGAGTCGGCTGCGGGAAGAGTTGACGTCGATTGGAGTCGGGTACTCGTTGCCGCGCGCGCTCGTCGAGTGCTCGCTGGAGATTCTCCAGACGAGTGCGTTCAGCCAAGTTGGCCAAACGCGCCTCCTCCAAGGCACGAGCCTCGGGAGTTTCTCCTGCGATGGGAGTATGCAGGGCATCCATGTTCCTGCGGCGAAGTTCTTCCCTTTGCAGGGAGTTAAGTGGCTCGGGTTGATATTCCTCATGGACTTGAGCGGGGTCGCCTCCACCGTCCACCCCGTCGTCGAGGGGGAAGCCGGGAGGGCTACGAGGCCCGTTGACCATCAAGACCTCCGCCACCGGATCGCTGCTGTCGCACTCAGATGCGGTCTCTACGGAGCCAGTCGACAGATCGAACAGGCCGTAGAGAGATTCATCGGGCTCGATTGCCGCGACTTGGGTGGTGGCCGACTGGCGGGCCACCGCGTGCCTTACCCACCGCTGCAGCCTCGACCGACCAGAGCGCTTGCGCTGGTGGCTGACTGGGAGGGAGGACGATAGGGGAGTCGACCGATAAGGAGTCGACGGCTGCCGCAACAGAACGCCGCGGACACACGCCCGAAAATGTGTCACCCCGCGGACGGGCGCGTCGATGTCGAGTGGAGCCTCCTGGAGCCAAGCGGAGTCGTCGGCGATGAAGGTGAGCGCGCCGAGACGGATCTTGCGGCCCTCGACCAAAACTCCACCGGAAACCATGATGAAGGCAATCGGAACAATTGCAACTTCTCCAGAAATCGCTAAGACACCTGCCCCACGGTGGGCGCCAACTGTCGTGGTTCTAAGTCTGACAGTAGAATGGGGGGTAGGTATGGAGAGGCAAGATCCTAGCTATGGAGCAGTTGTAAGGACAAGGGATGTACGAGTTCAGGCCCTTCTCGGAGGAAGTAACAGCCCTACGTCTCGGAGCCCGGAGGCAGTCGACTGGATTATGAGTGTATAGATTACAGGGGTGCGAACCCTTTACACTGAGGAGGGGGGTGGCTTATATAGTGCCTGCCAGACCCCTCCGACCCTCAGTTATGTAGGGTTTAAAGTACATTAAGGCTAGGCGTTACTGGTAACGCCTTACATAAAGTGTCCTAAATGCCATAAAGATTACTTAATTACAGACCATTTGGATGCAGAGTGGCTCTTGATCTCCTGGTGGTCGAGTGAGTCTTCATGGTCGAGTCCTTCGAGTCCGTCGAGTGAAGTCTCTCTTGGTCGACTGGAAGGTAGTTTCTTCTGAGGGTGTCCTTGGGAAGGGTACTTAGGTCAGGCCTATGACCCTACCCTAGGTACATGACTTCATCAACAGCATCTTGGACGGGCATACAATGAAGGAATGCCTCAAATTCCCAACGTTGGGAAGGTAACTTTGCTTCAAAAATTTGAGAATTTTGCTGTGCAAAAGAAAAAGGGATATGAGTTGCAACAGTTGAGGGACATGAACGAGATTCGTGGCAGTTTAAGTGTGACAAATCTTGAGAATGTCACTGGGAAGGATCAAGCCTTACAATCAAAGTTGCATCAGAAAAGTCATCTTAGCAGCTTACAACTTGTCTGGAGTTACAAAAATAACACAAATGCAGAGGATAGTTTACATTTGGAGGTTCTAGAAGGCTTGATGCCACCGCCTCAACTTGAGGATCTTATAACTAACAGTTACAAATCTTCAAAATATCCAGACTGGTTACTTGATGGTCCGTATTTTGAGAATTTGGAATCTTTAGTCTTTGAAAATTGCAACTCAGTGCAAAGCCTACCACCCAGTACCGAGTTATTTGGGATTTCTCTTCACTTTACCTCAATAATATGCCAAACCGGAAGGGATTACCTTGCCTTCCACTTGGACTTGAAGTGTTAGGAGTGCACAATTGTACACTTCTTCTATTTATATCCAACCATGAGCTGTACCATCATGATCAGAGAGGGATAATCATCAGGACAGACCACTTGGCATCACAACTTAGTTTAATCTCGGAGGTGGATACAGGATCACATGTTAGGAGTGTACTCTCGTCGGAACATTCGTATTTGAAGCAGCTGGCGATATTGATGCATACTGACATACCACATGTTCACAACCTTGAAAGTGCTCTAGAAAGGGAGGGAGATGAAGTATCCATAAAAGAGGATATCATCAAGGCATGGTTATACTGTCATGAGCATATTAATGATAAAAGTACTTCTCTTATGCAGGTTATCTACAGATGTACCGGGACTCTTGGTTTATGATCCTCTCTACAACAAGTGGAGAATCGAGACCTATTTATGAAGGTGTGTACACGATTGAAGGGTACAGCAAGGGATATTTTTATCCAACGTGGGTGACAGCATGATCTTAGGATTGGGCAACCTTCAGTTTAGGCGTTATACAGAATTCATTTTTCCTTGTATATCACCTTATTCTTTTCTTTTGGCTTGGTGTGAGGACTTTGTTGGCTGTGTGCATCTTAGTTATGCAGAGGCCGGGTGTAATGCTTAAACTTTTTAAGTAATAAAGCGCCCCTTTTTACGAAAAATACTGTCATGAGCATATGATGAGCCTCTTGTATGGAACGAGCATTGGGCTGCCGCTGGTTCCAACATCAGGACTTCATGAACTGTCTCTTTCTTCGTGCAGTATTACAGATGGAGTTGTTTGCCTTGATGGTCTGGTTTCACTGCAAATACTGATCCTATCAAAGATTATGAGTTTAACTACACTTCCTTCAGAAGGGATCCTCCAATGTTCAACAAAAACTAGTCCTTGCTGGTGCCTTGGGTCATTAGGGGGCTTACGAGCTGTTACCTCTGTTTTAGCCGTTAGCTTGTATTCCTGCCCTTCTTTAGAGTTGGTCCATGGAGCCGAATGTTTGCCATTATCCCTTAAGAGCCTCACTATAAAGAATTGCGTGCTTGCAGCTGACTTCCTCTGTGCTGACTGGCCACACATGAAGCATATTCTCATAGCCAATTGCAGAACCACCCTAGGCTTTTCTGTTGGTAGTCTCCCCGCTGTTAAATCATTCTCAATGGAGCACTTGCCAGATTTATGTACGCTCGAAGGATTGTCTTCCCTGCTATTTCATGGCGTACATTTGGTTGATGTTCCAGAACTCACCCCCGAGTGTATCTCACAGTTTCGAGTCCAGAGCTCACTCTGTGTTAGCAGTGCTGTAATACTCGACAACATGCTTTCGGCTGAAGCTCTCGTTGTTCCAGCACATCTCACTCTTGTAGGATGCAAGGAACCATTTATTTCATTCGAAGAATCAGCAAATTTCAAATCTGTCATGGGCCTTGATTTCGTTAATTGTCAAATGATTTCCCTTCCATCAAATCTGAAGTATTTCTCCAATCTGAAGACGCTTGACATCTTTAGGTGCCCAAACATATCATCTTTACCAGAGATACCATTCTCCCTCCAAGAGATACGTGTATCGGGTTGTTCTGAGCTATTGAATGAGAGGTGCCAAGCACCTGATGGAGAAAGTTGGCCAAAGATCGCGCATATCCGCCGGAGGCTATTTGAATGAAGTGTGAGTTAGATTCCCACCTGCAAATAAATGGAAAGGTAAATTAGCTCCTGTCAGCCACCTTTGCACTCTCAAAAATCATGGGTATTTCATTAATTTTTTTAATCTTTCAAATAGTCCATTAAGTTGAAAGTATCACTCATTTGTTTAATTCAAATTTAGGAGGCGGGGTGCCTTAGGCTGGGTCATCTTACAGTTCAACTCAGTTTTCGGTGCTGATCATCTTGGGCTGGCATGATAGCCGTGCTACTCCTACTCTAGCAGACGGCCTTTGTATGATAGCCGTGCTACTGCTACTCTAGCATACAGCCTTTGTATGATAGCCGTGCTCTGTTTTGCCGGTGCTGTCAGTGAAATGTCTATGACCAGTCTGGAGCAAATTGAGAGAGACAGTGATGGGTAAACAATCAGGAGCTGGGAAACTGCACAAGCTGGATGGCTCCACGACTCTTTCCAGGCATGTGTTGTTAATGCTGTGAAGATTGCAGCTAAACTTGGTATGGTGCCATGCGAGACATTAATTTTTCCTAACTAAATAGTATGCTCATGAGTGCACTTCATCCTGATACTGAATTTCCCCTGTTTTCCCTTTCAGGAACAATGTGGACAATTGTCACAGAAGTCAGTGATGGTGGATGGGGAGCAATTGTGAGAGAGTGAATCAGTCATGGATGTCCAATGAAAAGTGCAGATTAGTACCCTCTCCGTAAGAAAATATAAGAGCATTTAGATCAGTATTTTAGCTAATGCTATGAAGACTGCAGCTGATCTCGAATTACCAAGACCTGAATTCGGAGCTAGTTCTGGACAGGAGCTAGCTGAATTAGGAGGCGCTTCATTACAGTCAAAATCACCTTGTTAGCAAGACAAACTCACCTTGATTTTTTGATAAAGGGGATATATTAATATCGACAGTACGTGAAACTCACGTTGACAGCAAGACCCACCCATTGGTTGATAGCAAAACCCACCCAAGAGTTTATTCAGATGGTGTGTGTCGTGTGTATTTAGACAGAGCCTATTTTCAGTTTTGTGCTCGTTTGTCAGCATCGTTTCATATACTACTGCTTTCTTATAACCAAACAAAAGTAAAATGAACCGAATCCTTTCTTGTACAGTATCGACATGTCATGTCGGTGACTGCTAACTGATATTCTACCAAAAGCAGGCTTCAAGGCAATCAGTTGAGTACTGCATAGTACCCATTCTTCTTGTCTGAAGATGTGCGTGCAGTTCACCAGCCTGGTCTTGGCTTTAGTTTGGTTGCTCGACGCAGTGAGACCTAAGAATGTGATGTGACCAAAATAAGATGTTTTGTACTACCTCTGTTCCAAAATATAAGACGTTGTTAAAGTTTAATTTGAACAGCAAAAACGTCTTATATTTTGGTACGGAAGGAGTATATTTCAATATGGACTACATACAGACTAAAATGAGTGAGCACACAAAAATGTGTCTATATATATTCAAATCAGAAAAAAAGATAGAACATCTTATATTTGTAGGCAGAGGGAGTAGCTACAATTAAACGGAATGATGCCTAAATTCTACCTTTTCCCCTTAATAACAATAATACAAAAAGACCTAAATCACCAGGGGAGTCACATAGGAAAGGCACTGTCTTGGTGGCCAGATCCTTTATAGAAAAGCCATATGGATAAAATTCAACTGAAACGGAATTGTCACGGGTAAAAAGCACAAATAGAAACTAGGTTTTTTGATGAGAGTGGTGGAGATGAGGATTTCTAAAAGGGAGAGAGGGCGGGAGGGAGTAGGGAAAGAGGTAGAACCGATGCTGGTAATGAGTAAGAGAGAACCATTGCCAATGACGATGGAGTAGGGGGCAAAGAGGTCGGGAGTATACCAGAACTGGAGCTCATGTCTGATGTGGTGCTCCAATATTCTTATATTTTATATCTCTTATGCATGCATTATTCTTATTTAGCTTTTTTATTATCCTCCAAAATTCTATAGCATTTTATATAAGAATTAAATGTCATATATATAAAACATTAAACTCTACTACACAGAGGACAGTCGCAGACAAATGGAGACAACCGTCACCACCGTCCCGGCCCCACACCTTCTCAATGTTAAGGTCGGCGATCTTGGCGAGACATGGCGCTACGCACCCTTTTTTTCCAAGGTGCACATCTTTGCTCCTCCCGTGCCGCCGTCAGGCTTCCCCGCCTTGCTGCCCGCACCCTGCGCTCGTCCGAGGTGTTAAATTATGATCTAAATTCTAGTACCGTATTGGACTAGACGTAGTACATACGGTGTGGGCCTTTGCGTTGGTACCGACGCGTACGAGTACAACTCGTTTACTTGTCCTACAAGGACTCCTATGTGTTGCCCCTCATATATACCCCATGTAGTCGCACCTAAGACGGTCTGTCGTCTCATGCTTGTAATACTCCTTCTCATAGTGATTGCGCCTTCGTGCGTCCGTGGTTTTCTCCCGCAAGAGTTTCCACGTAAAAATCCGTGTCTCTCTGTCTCGTTTATTTCTCGTTATTATCTTTTTTTTAGAAAAGGAGGATGACCCCCGGCCTCTGCATCTGGGAGATGCATACGGCCACTTTATTGATTATTCTCGAGGACCTTACAAAGTATTACAACAATATGCCTGAATCCGCCATCTTGACAACATATGCCACTACTCCTATCCAAATGATGCAGGGGTGCTACCTGGGCCACATACCCAGACTACTCACCTAATCCTATCATCCAAAGCCAGAAGCCCCATCCAAGCCACATACTGGGTCTGGGGCATAAACTGGTCTGACGCACTCACATGTGTCGTCACCGCCATCTTCCACATGTCCGTCTTCAGAGCAGATATTGAGGCTTCTACCTTGTGAGGTCACTCCGTCATCGACGCCACCTTGACGCCAGACAACTACCTCCACCTGCGCGAGTCCATCACCGCGCATCGGGCGCCGAGTCTCCACCGCACCACGCCGCCGAGATCCGCCGTCATCAATGTGAAGGATGAAGCACCGCTCCACCAAAAAGGCGCCCGCTGGTCCCTCGATCCCGTGTACGCCTCCAAGAATGACGCCCCCAAGGAGGAAACGACACCAACGCGCCGCCGTCATCCGATCAACTGATCTAGGGTTTCCCCCGGAGGTAGCGGATAGAGGTCTAGAACTTCTCCACGGCGATGCCTTCAAGAAGGTAATGACACAACAGGGTGTCACCAACGCCGGCCATGGCATGAAGCCGAGCACAAGGTTTTCACCCGGATCCGCT
>NC_041386.1:738845140-738876854 GCF_002162155.2 Triticum dicoccoides | reverse complement strand
CGCCGCCGGAAGGCAGGCCCGCCGCGCCGCCAGGCCAGATCGGCCCTTGGCCGAGGCAGCCGCCGCGCCGCCAGGCCAGATCGGCCGCGCCACCCATGCCGCGGGGCGCCGCACCACCCCCACGGCGCAGGCAAGAGGGAGGACCCCCGCCACCGCCGTCAGCCCCGGGCCATCGCCGGTGGCGTCCTTCGGCGGCGGCGGAGGGAGGGGAGGAAGGGAGGGGAGGGGACCGGCGGCGGCTAGGGATCGAGATCCCGCCCGAGTCGCCCGAGCGGGGGCGACGCGGGGGCTTCTTCTCGTTATTATCTAACAAGTGATATACGTTTACAGTATACGGGATTTGAGACGTGAGATTAGGGTTGCGTGTTCGCCGCCGCCGCAAGTCGCCGAGACCGACAGGTTTTTCTGCCGCTGATCCGATTCCTAATCAAAGCCGTGTCCACATCAAGTTGAGATTGATCGGTGCAAGCTTAAGTCCCGAGGCTCCAAAGCAAATCAGCAAGTCCCCAAGTTCGGCTGCCTCTCCACGTACGGCTTCAAGTCCCAAGGAGGTCCAGTACTACTCACGTGAGATTACAAGGCTACGTCGCTGCTGCTTTGTTTCAACCGGATCATTAGTACTCACGTGAAGACAAGACATGAGCACTACTTGGATTTGTTCCCCTCAATTGATACATCTACCAGCGAGACTACCAGGTGCTATCTGTTTTATTTCGGTTCTTTGTCCCCATATTAATTCAATCAAGAATTTTTCTACCGGCTTGTACTATTTGTGCACACAGATTTAATCTACTCATGGCATCCATGAAGTACGATCTTCCGATGCTGGACCGTGACACAAGGTTTACCCTATGGCAAGTCAAGATGCGGGCGTTGTTGGCATAATCCGACTATGATGGAGCACTGGATAGTTTTGGGAAGAACAGAATTCAGGACTGGACTGATGAGGAGAAAAGAATTGATTGTAAGGCTTTGTCACAAATTCAACTCTGCATAATAATATTTTGCAGGAAGTTTTTAGCGAGAGAACTGCCGCCGCTCTATGGTTAAAGCTGGAAGGGATTTGCATGACTAAAGATCTCACCAGCAAGATGCATCTGAAGCAAAAATTATTCCTGCACAAGTTACCCGAGGGAGGTAATGTTTTGAATCATATTTCAGAATGTAAAGAGATCATATCTGATCTAGCTGCAATGGAGGTAAAGTATGAAGAGGAAGATGCTGCTTTAATGCTACTTTGTTCACTGTCAAGTTCTTATACCAATTTTAGAGACACCATATTATACAGTCGTGATACTCTCACACTTAATGAAGTTTATGAAGCGTGTGCAAGTGAGGGCTCTCTCCAAATAAGCTGTGTAGGCCGATGCAACAACAACAACCGCAGCATTCCCACAATTCCTATTGACAACAACACACTCATAGTTGTAATCTCTAACTACAAAGCTATACAAGCCCTGCAAAAATTTGATTGCCTGAAGGGCAGCCTGCTCGTACGTATCCGCGGAACCCAGACTTACAGGGCTCCCAAAAAACTTTCTCTGCGGCAACACTAAAACATGGCCATCCCCATCAACCTCACACAGATAACCAGGAGGAGGAAGCTCATTATGTGCCGCCACAGTCTCCAGAATCGGCACAACGAAAGGCACTACATAGGCATCCTGGGATCCCGGGCATGCGAAGTAGTATAAAAATCGTAAGCAGAAATGCAACACACACAGTTAATACGAAGCAGAAGACTGAAACTTAAAGGAGTGCTAGAAAACAAAGAATGAGGAAGGAAATTGAACCTTCGCCAAATGCAAGCGAGGAGATTACGTGAGACAGCACGCGAGGTTTCAGGTAAACCGAACGGCAGGATATCCTTCGGCAAGCGCAAGCAAGGAGATTGGTTGACCGGGCAGCCAAACATCACAGAGCGAGACCTACAGCACATATTAAAGAGAATGAACGTAAGCAAACATGCACTAATTTACAGACTTGCTTATCACAGAGCAGCCTCTTGCAATATCTTTGTTCCTCACAAACAAATATATGAAGACAAACAATGGTAGACCGTAGAAAAACTAAGCAGGTCAGGACAGGATGAGGATGACTGCATGCCGCACTTGGTGCAGATGCAAATATCTGTTAGAATTATGACATTTTTGACTTGAATCAGTATAAAAAGTGTCAAATATATAATTATATATTTTATAAGGTTCTTGAACATATTAACATTATGGTAATTCTCAACCCTTGCCACTCAAAATGACCTGTACTTTGCGTGCACACTCAGCACACTGCTAGTAAAAGAACAATATCCATCGCAATGCCACTGTGAAAAAGAAAAAATAGAATACTTTATTCTGACTAAGTGTAGCAAACCTGATGATTATGGAAGGATATAATTATTGGCCATACCAAATTCGACTGGTATTAACTAAAAGTTTTTTCTCCTGAATCCTTACATGCTTCAGGTTTGCTTATTTAATCAGAGCAAATTGATGAGCTTATGGTGTAACTGTATGTATGTACTGAACAAAAAGAAAAGCAACTTATCGAGCTACTTGCACGTCCAAAATTGATAGGAATACAAACAAAGCTTTTTTGGATTGAATCTAAGAACATCCAGCATGCTATTATATTGGCAGATAGGCAATAATTTAGACCCTGGCATGATTAGGTTCGACTGATATTGATGTTTTAGTTCATACCATGGCAGGTCACGGAAAAATATTGACAGAGGATGGAGGCGCTGCCGGGTTGGGGAGGAGGTGGTGTCGAGGGATTGGGGCACCGCCGGAAGGAGGCGGAGCAGGGAAGAGGCGCCGCCGGGTGAGGGAGGAGGTGGTGCAGGAGATGGCGCAAGGGGTGGACGGACCTGCCGTTGTTGGAGGCCATCCGCGACGACCTCCGACCTCGCTCCTCCTCCCCCCATCGGCAGCCTCCCTTACTCCTCCACCCATCCTGCCTTCCATGGCGACGACCTTCCCCCGATCTAAGAATAAGGAAGAGGAGAGAAAGAGGCGACCAAGTTAGAGGAGAGGAAGAGGCGAGCGGCGGTTGGCTGGGCGACAAGGGCCTCTTCAGCCGCCTCGTCTCCTCCACCTCCTCCTCCCCTGGCTCCACACCCAGCTAGCACGGCCCGACCACGAGGAGGCGAGGCGGCTGAGAGGAAAGAGGAGACGAGGCGGCTGAGAGGAAAGTGGTGGCGGCGGCATCGGGAAGAGGGGGATGGGGAAGAGACGAGGGGGAGAGAGGAGATATTTTCCTCCTCGGTCTGTCTTCATCGTCCATTCTGCGGACGCGGGAGACCCAGAATGGCGGGTAGCCTAGCAGGTTTTATATGTTCCATTCTGCGGCCTCTCAGTTATAGAATCATAATTAGAACACTCGTTTTAATTTTTTTATTGTAATGATGTTCAAATTTATTATTCAGTTAATTGCTGGTCAAAATACGTTGGGCAAGCTCATTTGAGTTATAAGTTTTACACTTGAGAGGACTGAGGAAAGATTTTCAAGAACATATGGTAAGCTGTCTACAAAATATAAAAAATGAGTTTCAGGTCAGTAGCCTGAAGAAAAAACAAAGCACCTATCTCTATCTGAAACAAAAAACATATGGTAGCCTTTCTTCCCTCTTCCTCTGCAATCCGACCCAACACAGATGTGCCCTAGTGCTACACTTCGAATGCATCTACAACCTTATAAAGGATCTACTTCTACCTTATAAAAGATGAAGGGGTTGCTAGGCAGGCTTGCAGTGTCCACGTAGGCTATGAATACTCTACCTTATAAAGGATGAAGGGGTTGCTAGGCAGGCTTGCAGTGTCCACGTAGGCTATGAATAGTCTACTTTATAAAGGATGAAGGTGTCGGTAGGCAGGCTTGCAGTGAGGCTATGAATAGTCTACCTTATAAAGGATGAAGGGGTCGCTAGGCAGGCTTGCAGTGTCCACGTAGGCTATGAATAGTCTACCTTATAAAGGATGAAGGGGTTGCTAGGCAGGCTTGCAGTGTCCACGTAGGCTATGAATAGTGGGCGAGCGAGCGGGCAGCGAACAGGGAGCGACCGTGCAGCGAGAGAAAAGAAAAGGGGAGCGCTGTAGCGAGAGAAGAAAGGGAGTAGCCCGTGACCTAACCTGCGACCCCCACCTCCTCTCTTCCGCTACCGCCTCCTCTCCTTTACCCTGCATCTACCCCATGACCCCTCCATCCTCTCCTGCCGCCGCCTCTGCCTCCTCCACTCCTTTCCTCGATATCGCCAGGGCCTCGCCTTCACCGGACACCCGCGACCTCCCAGCCCTCCTCCGCCATCACTGGTTCTCTTGGCTGCGGTGATGGCAGCGCGACGGAGCTCGTGGTCGACCGGCGGTCGGCACTAGGCGGCGCTGCGACCATCAGCATCTATGCCAGCGCGTGGGGTCGCAGGGCATGAGGAGAGGGAGGGAGCAGATGCGTGAGCGGGAGGAGGCCGTGGTCATGGCGGCGTGACGTAGGTCGTGGCCGGGCCCTTGTTGAAGATGGTGACGGCGGCATGACAGAAGGAGATGGTGCCCTGAGATGGGGTGCTTGGCCGCCGCTGCCGCTTAGGATGACCTCTTCGTCGGTGCTATCAGGAGCCTGGGCTACGTGCTCGACGAGAACTCCGCAAGCAGGCACGTAACCTATCTTGCTGCCCTTTTCGTTTGGGCAATGTCGTGCTGCCCTTCTCCTGCTTGAGGTGTGATGTTAGAGCAACTCCAACGGGGCCACCCGTTTCGTTCGCAGGCGTCCGTTTGGATCGGCGCACACAGAAAAATTGGTCCAACGCGCCGACCCAAACGGACGCGCGTCCGCTTTTCCTTCGCCTGCCGACCCATTCCTGGCCCATTTTTGAACCGGATTTGCATCGGTGCGGACACGAGATGGAAGCGCGCGCTCGCCTTCTCCTCCCCCTGGCCCGCTGGTCGGTGGTACCCTCCACCATTTCCCTGCATTCCCCCCCCCCCTGTTGGGGAACGTAGCAGAAATTCAAAATTTTCCTACGTGTCACCAAGATCTATCTATGGAGAGACCAGCAACGAGTAGAAAGAGAGTGCATCTACATACCCTTGTAGATCGCTAAGCGGAAGTGTTCAAGTGAACGGGGTTGATGGAGTCGTACTCGTCGTGATTCAAATCACCGATGATCAAGTGCCGAACGGACGGCACCTCCGCGTTCAACACACGTACAGCCCGGTGACGTCTCCCACGCCTTGATCCAGCAAGGAGAGAGGGAGAGGTTGAGGAAGACTCCATCCAACAGCAGCACAACGGCGTGGTGGTGGTGGAGGAGCGTGGCAATCCCGCAGGGCTTCGCCAAGCACCATGGGAGAGGAGAAGAACTTGGGAGAGAGGAAGGGGCTGCACCAAAGGCATAAGGTGTGTTTGGGAGGCCCTCCTACCCCACTATATATAGGGATCCCAGGGGGGGTGCGCCAGCCCCTAGGAGATCCAATCTCCAAGGGGGCGGCGGCCAGGGGAGGAGTCCTCCCCCCCCAAGGCACCTAGGAGGTGCCTTCCCCTGCTGGGACTCTTCCTTTAGGGTTTCCCCAGGCGCATGGGCCTCTTGGGGCTGGTGCCCTTAGCCCATGTAGGCCAAGGCGCACCCCCTACAGCCCATGTGGCCCCCCGGGGCAGGTGGCCCCACCCGGTGGGCCCCCGGGACCCTTCCGGTGGTCCCGGTACAATACCGATGACCCCGAAACTTGTCCCGATGGCCGAAACAGGACTTCCTATATATAAATCTTTACCTCCGGACCATTCCGGAACTCCTCGTGACGTCCGGGATCTCATCCGGGACTCCGGACAACATTCGGTAACCACATACAAGCTTCCTTTATAACCCTAGCGTCATCGAACCTTAAGTGTGTAGACCCTACGGGTTCGGGAGACATGCAGACATGACCGAGACGTTCTCCGGTCAATAACCAACAGCGGGATCTGGATACCCATGTTGGCTCCCACATGTTCCACGATGATCTCATCGGATGAACCACGATGTCAAGGACTCAATCGATCCCGTATTCAATTCCCTTTGTCTAGCGGTATGTTACTTGCCCGAGATTCGATCGTCGGTATACCGATACCTTGTTCAATCTCGTTACCGGCAAGTCACTTTACTCGTTCCGTAATACATCATCCCGTGATCAACTCCTTGGTCACATTGCGCATATGATGATGTCCTACCGAGTGGGCCCAGAGATACCTCTCCGTTTACACGGAGTGACAAATCCCAGTCTCGATCCGCATAAAACAATAGATACTTTCGGAGATACCTGTAGTGCACCTTTATAGTCACCCAGTTACGTTGTGACGTTTGATACACCCAAAGCACTCCTACGGTATCCAGGAGTTACATGATCTCATGGTCAAAGGAAGAGATACTTGACATTGGCAAAGCTCTAGCAAACGAACTACACGATCTTTTGTGCTAGTCTTAGGATTGGGTCTTGTCCATCACATCATTCTCCTAATGATGTGATCCCGTTATCAACGACATCCAATGTCCATAGCCAGGAAACCATGACTATCTGTTGATCACAACGAGCTAGTCAACTAGAGGCTCACTAGGGACATATTGTGGTCTATGTATTCACAAGTGTATTACGATTTCCGGATAATACAGTTATAGCATGAATAAAAGACAATTATCATGAACAAGGAAATATAATAATAATACTTTTATTATTGCCTCTAGGGCATATTTCCAACAGTCTCCCACTTGCACTAGAGTCAATAATCTAGTTCGCATCGCCATGTGATTAACACTCACGGGTCACATCGCCATGTGACTAATACCCAAGAGTTTACTAGAGTCAGTAGTCTAGTTCACATCACTATGTGATTAACACTCAATGAGTTTTATGTTTGATCATGTTGCTTGTGAGAGAGGTTTTAGTCAACGGGTCTGAACCTTTCAGATCCGTGTGTGCTTTACAAATCTCTATGTCATCTCCTAGATGCAGCTACCACGCTCTATTTGGAGCTATTCCAAACAACTGTTCTACTTGGAGCTATTCTAAATTATTGCTCCATTATATGTATCCGATCTCTCTACTCAGAGCTATCTGGATAGGTGTCAAGCTTGCATCGTCGTAACCTTTACGACGAACTCTTTTACCACCTCCATAATCGAGAAAATTCCTTAGTCCACTAGTTACTAAGGATAACTTTGACCGCTGTCCTGTGAGCCATTCTTGGATCACTCTTGTACCCCTTGACTGACTCATGGCAAGGCACACTTCAGGTGCGGTACACAGCATAGCATACTGAAGAGCCTACGTCTTAAGCATAGGGGACGACCTTCGTCCTTTCTCTCTATTCTGCCGTGGTCGAGGTTTAAGTCTTAACTTCGTACCTTACAACTCAGGCAAAAACTCCTTCTTTGACTGATCCATCTTGAACACCTTCAAGATAATGTCAAGGTATGTGCTCATTTGAAAGTATTATTAAGCATTTTGATCTATCCTTATAGATCTTGATGCTCAATGTTCATGTAGCTTAATCCAGGCTTTCTATTGAAAAACACTTTCAAAATAACCCTATATGCTTTCCAGAAATTCTACATCATTTCTGATCAACATGTATTCATCAGAAATTCTATAGTGCTCCCACTCACTTCTTTGGAAATACAAGTTTCTCATAAACTTTGTACAAACCCAAAATCTTTGATCATCATCAAAGCATACATTCCAACTCCGAGATGCTCACTCCAGTCCTTAGAAGGATCGCTGGAGCTAGCATACCTTTTAGCATCCTTAGGATCGACAAAAACTTTCTGATTGTATTACATACAACCTTTCCTCACGAAAACTGGTAAGGAAACTTGTTTTGATATCCATCTGCCAGATTTCATAAATACAGCTAATGCTAACATGAATTCGACGGACTTTAAGCATCGCTACGGATGAGAAAATCTCATCGTAGTCAACTCCTTGAACTTGTGAAAAACTTATTGCCACAAGTCGAGCTTCATGGACGGTGACATTACCATCCACGTCCGTCTTCTTCTTAAAGATCCATTTATCTTAATGGCTTGCCGATCATCGGGCAAGTCCACCAAAGTCCATGGATCCGTTCTCGGATTTTATGGCCTCGAGCCATTTATCGGAATCCGGGCCCACCATCGCTTCTCCATAGCTCGTAGGTTCATTGTTGTCCAGCAACATGACTTCCAAGACAGGATTACGTACCACTCTGAAGTAGTACGCATCCTTATCATCCCACGAGGTTTGGTAGTGACTTGATCCGAAGTTTCATGATCAATATCATAAGCTTCCACTTCAATTGGTGTAGGTGCCACAGGAACAACTTCCTGTGCCCTGCCACACACTAGTTGAAGAGACGGTTTAATAACCTCATCAAGTCTCCACCATCCTCCCACTCAACTCTTTCGAGAGAAACCTTTCCTCGAAAAAGGACCCGATTCTAGAAACAATTCATATTGCTTTCGGATCTGAATTAGGAGGTATACCCAACTGTTTTGGGTGTCCTATGAAGATGTATTTTATCCGCTTTGGGTTCGAGCTTAATCCTGAAACTTTTTCACATAAGCGTCGCAGCCCCAAACCTTTAAGAAACGACAACTTAGGTTTCTCTAAACCATAATTCATACGGTGTCATCTCATCGGAATTACGTGGTGCCCTATTTAAAGTGAATGTGGTTGTCTCTAATGCCTAACCCATGAACGATAGTGGTAATTCGATAAGAGACATCATGGTACGCACCATATCCAATAGGGTGCAACTATGATGTTCGGACACACCATCACACTATGGTGTTCCAGGCGGTATTAATTATGAAACAATTTCCACAATGTCTTAATTGTGTGCCAAAACTCGTAACTCAGATATTCATCTCTATGATCGTATCATAGACATTTTATCCTCTTGTCACAATGATCTTCTACTTCACTCTGAAATTACTTGAACCATTCAATAATTCAGACTTGTGTTTCATCAAGAAAATAGTCTCAACATCTACTCGAATCATCTGTGAAGTAAGAACATAACGATATTCACTGCATGCCTCAGCACTCATTGGACTGCACACATTAAAATGTGTTACTTCCAACAAGTTGCTATCTTGTTCCATCTTATTGAAACCGAGGCTTTTCAGTCATCTTGCCTATGTGGTATGATTTGCATATCTCAAGTGATTCAAAATCAAGTGAGTCCAAACGGTCCATTTGCATGGAGTTTCTTCATGCATATACACCAATAGACATGGTTCGCATGTCTCAAACTTTTCAAAAACGAGTGAGCCCAAAGATCCATCAACATGGAGCTTCTTCATGCGTTTTATTCCATTATGACTTACATGGCAGTGCCACAAGTAAGTGGTACTATCATTACTATCTTATATCTTTTGGCATGAAAATGTGTATCACTACGATCGAGATTCAATAAACCATTCAGGTTTAATACTAATCTTGATGGTAGAGGGAGCGTGCGATGTTTGATTATATCAAACTTGGAAACACTTCCAACACATATCGTCAGCTCTCCTTTAGCTAGTCTCCGTTTATTCCGTAGCTTTTATTTCGAGTTACTAACACTTAGAAACCGAACCGGTATCCAATACCCTGGTGCTACTAGGAGTACTAGTAAAGTACACATTAACATAATGTATATCCAATATACTTCTATCGACCTTGCCAGCCTTCTCATCTACGAAGTATCTAGGGTAATGCTGCCCCAGTGGTTGTTCCCCTTATTACAGAAGCACTTAGTCTCGGGTTTGGGTTCAACCTTGGGTTTCTTCACTAGAGCAGCAGCTGAATTGCCGTTTCATGAAGTATCCCTTTGTTCCCTTGCCCTTCTTGAAACTAGTGGTTTCATCAACCATCAACAATTGATGCTCCTTCTTGATTTCTACTTTCGCGATGTCAAACAACGCGAATACCTCAAGGATCATCATCTCTATCCTTGATATGTTATAGTTCATCACGAAGCTCTAGCAGCTTGGTGGCAATGACTTTTGGGGAAACGTCACTATCTCATCTGGAAGATCAACTCCTACTCGCTTCAAGTGATTGTTGCACTCAGACAATTTGAGCACAAGCTCAATGATTGAGCTTTTCTCCCTTAGTTTGCAGGCTAAGAAAATCGTCGGAGGTCTTATACCTCTTGACATGGGCACGAGCCTGAAATCCCAATTTCAGCCCTCAAAACATCTCATATGTTTCGCGATGTTTCAAAAACATCTTTGGTGCCTCAATTCTAAACCGTTTAACTGAACTATCACGTAGTTATCAAAACGTGTATGTCAGATGTTCGCAACATCCACAGACAACGTTCGAGGTTCAACACACTGAGCAGTGCATTAAGGACATAAGCTATCTACTGTCCGCATAATTGCTACTTTCAACTTTCAACTATTTTTTCTGTAGGAACATATCTAAAACAGTAGAACTAAAGCGCGAGCTACGACATAATTTGCAAAAGGTCTTTTGACTATGTTCAAGATAATTAAGTTCATCTCATGAACTCCCACTCAGATAGACATCCCTCTGGTCATCTAAGTGATCACATGATCCGAGTCAACTAGGCCGTGTCCGATCATCACGTGAGACGGACTAGTCATCATCGGTGAACATCTTCATGTTGATCGTATCTACTATACGACTCATGCTCGACCTTTCGGTCTCCGTGTTCCGAGGCCATGTCTGCACATGCTAGGCTCGTCAAGTTAACCCTAAGTGTTTTCGCTGTGTAAAACTGTCTTACACCCGTTGTATGTGAACGTAAGAATCCATGACACCCGATCATCACGTGGTGCTTAGAAGCGACGAACTGTAGCAACGGTGCACAATTAGGGGAGAACACTTCTTGAAATTGTTGTAAGGGATCATCTTATTTACTACCGTCGTTCTAAGCAAACAAGATGCATAAACATGATAAACATCACATGCAATCAAATAGAGTAGTGACATGATATGGCCAATATCATATAGCTCCTTTGATCTTCATCTTCGGGGCTCCATGATCATCTTGTCACCGGCATGACACCATGATCTCCATCATCGTGTCTTCATGAAGTTGTCACGCCAACGACTACTTCTACTTCTATGACTAACGCGTTTAGCAATAAAGTAAAGTAGTTTACATGGCGTTCTTCAATGACACGCAGGTCATACAATAAATAAAGACAACTCCTATGGCTCCTGCCGGTTGTCATACTCATCGACATGCAAGTCGTGAATCCTATTACAAGAATATGATCAATCTCATACATCACATATCATTCATCACATTCTTCTTGGCCATATCACATCACATAGCATACCCTGCAAAAACAAGTTAGACGTCCTCTAATTGTTGTTTGCATGTTTTACGTGGCTGCTATGGGTTTCTAGCAAGAACGTTTCTTACCTACGCAAAACCACAACGTGATATGCCAATTGCTATTTACCCTTCATAAGGACCCTTTTCATCGAATCCGTTCCGACTAAAGTGGGAGAGACTGGCACCCGCTAGCCACCTTATGCACCAAGTGCATGTCAATCGGTGGAACCTGTCTCACGTAAGAGTACGTGTAAGGTCGGTCCGGGCCGCTTCATCCCACAATACCGTCGAAACAAGATTGGACTAGTAACGGTAAGCATATTGAACAACATCAACGCCCACAACTACTTTGTGTTCTACTCGTGCAAAGAATCTACGCAATAGACCTAGCTCATGATGCCACTGTTGGGGAACGTAGCAGAAATTCAAAATTTTTCCTACGAAACACCAAGATCTATCTATGGAGAGACCAGCAACGAGTAGAAAGGAGAGGAGAGTTTGCATCTACATACCCTTGTAGATCGCTAAGCGGAAGCATTCAAGTGAACGGGGTTGATGGAGTCGTACTCGTCGTGATTCAGATCACCGATGATCAAGTGCCGAACGGACAGCACCTCCGCGTTCAACACACGTACAGCTCGGTGACGTCTCCCACGCCTTGATCCAGCAAGGGGAGAGGGAGAGGTTGAGGAAGACTCCATCCAGCAGCAGCACAACGGTGCGGTGGTGATGGAGGAGCGTGGCAATCCTGCAGGGCTTCGCCGAGCACCTACGGGAGAGGAGATGTGTCACGGGAGGGAGAGGGAGGCAACCAAAGGCCTTAGGTATGATTGCTCCTCCTTTTCCCCACTATATATAGGGCCAAGGGAGAGGGGGAGGGCGCAGCCTTGCCCCCTCCTCCAAGGAAGGGGTGCGGCTAAGGATGGGGAGGAGTCCATCCTCCCCAAGGCACCTCGGAGGTGCCTTCCCCCTTTAGGACTCTCCCCTTTTTCCTTTATCTTGGCGCATGGGCCTCTAGGGGCTGGTGCCCTTGGCCCATGTAGGCCAAGGCGCACCCCCTACAGCCCATGTGGCCCCCCGGGGCAGGTGGCCCCACCCGGTGGGCCCCCGGGACCCTTCCGGTGGTCCCGGTACAATACCGATGACCCCGAAACTTGTCCCGATTGCCGAAACAGGACTTCCTATATATAAATCTTTACCTCCGGACCATTCCGGAACTCCTCGTGACGTCTGGGATCTCATCCGGGACTCCGAACAACATTCGGTAACCACATACAAGCTTCCTTTATAACCCTAGCGTCATCGAACCTTAAGTGTGTAGACCCTACGGGTTCGGGAGACATGCAGACATGACCGAGACGTTCTCCGGTCAATAACCAACAGCGGGATCTGGATACCCATGTTGGCTCCCACATGTTCCACGATGATCTCATCGGATGAACCACGATGTCAAGGACTCAATCGATCCCGTATTCAATTCCCTTTGTCTAGCGGTATGTTACTTGCCCGAGATTCGATCGTCGGTATACCGATACCTTGTTCAATCTCGTTACCGGCAAGTCACTTTACTCGTTCCGTAATACATCATCCCGTGATCAACTCCTTGGTCACATTGCGCATATGATGATGTCCTACCGAGTGGGCCCAGAGATACCTCTCCGTTTACACGGAGTGACAAATCCCAGTCTCGATCCGCATAAAACAATAGATACTTTCGGAGATACCTGTAGTGCACCTTTATAGTCACCCAGTTACGTTGTGACGTTTGATACACCCAAAGCACTCCTACGGTATCCAGGAGTTACACGATCTCATGGTCAAAGGAAGAGATACTTGACATTGGCAAAGCTCTAGCAAACGAACTACACGATCTTTTGTGCTAGTCTTAGGATTGGGTCTTGTCCATCACATCATTCTCCTAATGATGTGATCCCGTTATCAACGACATCCAATGTCCATAGCAAGGAAACCATGACTATCTGTTGATCACAACGAGCTAGTCAACTAGAGGCTCACTAGGGACATATTGTGGTCTATGTATTCACACGTGTATTACGATTTCCGGATAATACAGTTATAGCATGAATAAAAGACAATTATCATGAACAAGAAATATAATAATAATACTTTTATTATTGCCTCTAGGGCATATTTCCAACACCCCCCCCCCCCAAAAAAACCCTCCCGCCCGTGCACGCTCCCTCCGCCCGCCATGGATGACGACCTCGACACCGCCGCCGGCCTCGCCTCCCTCGCGTCGTCCTGCATGAATATATGAGAACCTTATAACCACCCGAGAATTATAGTGAAAGCTCCAAACATGGAGAAGTACATAAATAAATGCATGATCAATCAACCAATTGAAAAAGTATAATTTCAAGTTGACAGGTATTTGCATGGGATAATTAAGAGCATGAGCTTTTAACAGAAACTTCATTTTTGAAATCAACTTTCATGAAGTTTCAAAACAAATCACTTTTACTTCTTTTCCAGACGAGTACTTTTGCCAAAAAAAATAAGGACCTTCTCGAACATATGCACATTTGTATTTTATTTAAAAATACATTATGTAGTAACTTAAAATAGATATGTAAATGATAACTAGCACATGGAACGCACGGGTTGCGTCTAGTTAATTATAACTGTGGAAATACATAATAAATTTATTATGCCGTGGGGCATATTTCCAACAGCATGTCACATTCACATATGACACAAAATTGTTGTCGCCACATAATTGAGGCCTCTCAATGGGAATAGTAGGGCGGCCCCATGGTTTTGCCGGGTGAGCCGCCCAAAACATGTTTAAGTTTTGTTTTTCCTTTTTCTACTTCAGTATGAAATTTAAAAAATGTTCATAAATTTGGAAAATGTACATCATTGCAAAATAATGTTCATGGATTTGAAAAAATATTCCTGGATATAAAAAATGTTCATGAATTTGAAAATTGTCCTTGTAATTCGGAAAATGTCGCAAGAAAGTTCATGAGATTTTAAAATGTTCGTGAATTTATTTCCAATTTTCAAAAAATGTGCACGAATTTGGAAAACTTTCAAAGTTAAATTTATTGCATGAATTTTAAAATATCATTGAATTTAAAAAAATCAGAAATTTTTAAAAATATTCATGAATTTTAAAAATTTACTCGGATACAAAAAATTACTCCAAATAAAAAATACAAATTTGGGAAATATTACCACATTTCACAAAATGTTGTGAATTTTGAAAAAATGTTCATGAAATTAAAATTTAAGAAATAAGAAAAATAAGAAGAAAAACACAGGAAAAGAAAAACTATTGTAGGGAAGGTTCTTCCAAAACCGGTGGAAATGAGCAGCGGCAATGGGGAGGAGCAGAGTCAGACAATAGTCTTCGCGGGCCAAAGGTAGCTGCTTGGTTGCGGCTACTCACTCTGTCTTAGAGCGCACAACATGGTGGACTATAGCGATAGGTGGCCAAGGCAAGAGTCTGCCGGCGTTGAGGTTATTGAGGATGTGCGAGGGATGGCTTACCTAAATTGAGGAAGGGGAGGAGCAGAGTCAGGCAATAGCGCTTGTCAATCACAATTTCGGATTTGCTTAGGTGATTCTGCACGTCCACGAATATATAACGTATGAAGCACGAGACAACCCCAGAAGGCCCGATATATACATGCATTATTACTCGACGGAAACATGGCAAGTATATATTATCCACTGATGAATTATTATTAGTATTAGTACTTTTAGAAAAGGAGGATGTACCCACGGCCTCTGCATCTGGACGATGCATGCAGCCATATTATTAATTATTCATAAAGACCATACAAGGTGATACATCAATAAGCCTGAAGCCACTATCTTGGCTACGCTGTTGCTACTCCTATCCCCTTGATGAAGGTGTGCCAAAAGTCCGGGCCTAATACCAAACAGATGTTGCACCAAAGCCTAACATCTAAAGCCGGGTGTTCCATCCAAGCCACTACCTAGATTGGGTCCCATCCCGGTCTGGCACACTCCCAGTGAGCACCGCATGCTGCAAGGGCCGTCACCTCCATCATCCCTCGGTCCATCCTCAGAACAAAAATGATGTACCGACCTTGCCAGGCCTCTCTACCATCAACGCCACCATGACGCCAGACAGCTTCCTCCTCCTACATACGTCCATCCAGACACATCCATCGTCGAGAATCAGCTACACCATGCCGACAATACTCGTCGTCGTCGACGCGGTAGATCCAATGTCGCTCCACCTGCCGACCTCCGCACCGTCGCCGCTACAGGAACTGCCAGGCAGAGCCCACTACCCACAGTACCTCTCCCTCGAACACCCAAGCCTCCCAAGACGGCGCCTCCATGGAGGAATCGAAGCTGCTGCCGCCCAATCCAAGACGGATTTTGGACTTTCGTCCGGGAGTGGGTCAAGGTGGATAGGAGGGGACCTCGGCTTCGCCTCCAAGGAGGGTAACGACGCCAAAGCCGTCGCCGATGCCGGGTCGAGCTAGCCGACCAAAATTTCCTCCGGTCCCCAACCTGTACCACCAACCTCTGTCTGGTCCGGATCTGGCCACAAACCGAGAAACGAAACCATCGGGAGAAGAAAGCACCATGGGGTGACTCTGATGCAGATCCGTCCAGGCTCCAGATCCAGAGAATCCAACATGGACAACGATGAGTACCACCACCCCTCACTGGCCGCCGGCGTCCAAGCGCCAGATCGCGAAGGATCTGACCAGAACGCGACGGCTCACGCAGCCACCAGATCCTGCGTTCCCGCAGCCGCCAATTTGCGCTGCGACGGAAACATGACAAGTATATAGTATCATCCACAGATGAATTATTATGAGATACAAAGACGACGAGAACAAATTAAGGAAGCAAGCAGACATGACAGGACATAGCAGCTACCGTTGAGCGTTGAGCTCATCAGCTCAACAAAGCAACTCGTAGTACGTTATAATTCTGGGCTAGGCCGCCACAGTCGCTGAGCTCAGCTACCGTTGAGCGATGCACGTATTGATGCAGACCTGGAAGCAATCGTCTCTGCATTCTTGTGATAGGCCGCAGTTGCTCCCACACAGAAGGGCCGCCCTGGTGCATAGGAAACTGCATTCCTGCAACGCGGTGCGGCATGCATCAGATGAGTGCGCCGTGCACGCGGCGCAACTCTGCTCCACAGCCTTCCAAGAGGCACTTGAAGCAGTTACTCCTGAAGCAGGTTTTCTCCTCATGCGAGCAGAACATCGCCGACACCTCGAGGCTAAGGGCCAGCCCGGTCGCGGCGCAGAGGAGGAGGAAGGCGGCCACCTTGACACCAGCAGCCATCTTATTTACTTCGTTTAGAGGTGGTATATCTGGAAAGACGATAAGCCTAAGGAAGATAAGAGAAAGGAAGCCCAAGTCAGAGTCGATGAGCAAATAAGGGCGGATGGATGATGTCTATTTATACAACAAGAAGATCGAGGTACTAGCTAGAATCGTCATCCTGAATTTGGAGATGGTGGCTTGTGCGTGCGTACAGATCGGCCTCATCTGATTGATCTGGAATTAATTGATGAAAAAATAGGCAGTTTTTCGATTAAATTAATCCATGAATAAATCATGAGCATGACATGAACATCATTGATAACACACTGATTACGATTTAACAGAGCATGTACTACGCACATAGTAGAAACATCTACGCATATCACTAGTACTGCTACAACAGAAAGAAAACACGAGAGGGATAAGCGATGTATACCCTCCAATCGGCCACGCGGCGGCGGTGATGGTGGCAGCAGCCGCGGCATCCTCGGCGGCCTTCTTGTCGGCCTCGGCCTTCTCAGCGGCGGCACGGTCGGCGTCGGTCGACATGGTGATGATGAAGGTGATACGGACGTAGATGAACAGAAGCGAGCAGTCGCGTAGTCACTACCCAAAAACCTAATCGCCCCTCTCCCGTACATGATCCGGAGAGGCGGGGTTTCGGAGGCTTGCTCTCCCGTCAACCATGTACGCGGTGAACGGGATGGAGTCGTCGGCGGCAGTAGCAGCAAAGGAACGACGTGGGCATGAAGGCGAAGATGTGTTCTATTTCGCGGCGGCTAGGGCTGGAAGCGCCTCACATATATATGTGCGGCCGCGCGTGGAGAGACGTGGGCTGAACCCACGTCCAAGTCGGTAGCCTATGATCCGACGTCTCAGATCGTGGTCCTACCTGTCAAAGACTCTCCGTTTCTGACCGGCAAAAAGAAGCGCATAGGAGTGAGGCTCGGCGAGGCGGGCGGAGGAGGAGGAGTGCGCGAGGGCTTCTTTTCTTTTCAAGCTCCAATAGCATGAGGGAAAGAATCCCTTATAAACCACTCCAACTCTCTTTCCATTAGCATGGTGGGACTAAACTTCCCACCACCTTGGCATGCCACCTACATGGGCCCTTAGAGATTAAATCTAAAATTGTTATATGGGCTCTTGGCCCATCTCATATTTCAACATTAATTAATTAATTAATCAGTTATATTACTTGGAGAAGATCGATCGTGCAATCTTTTAGCAGCATGAAGAAGCATGATCGATCTGCCACTAGTTGTGGAACATGCTTCTGCGTGCGCACATGCACATGTGGCTCCTTTCCTTGCAGCAACCTATATAGTTGCAGTACTACATAGCATTAATTAGTTGGCTTCAAGATGCATGATTGTGTGACCCTCTAGCGGTAAACACGCTGCACACATCGCATGTTAGCCCATCTCTTCTTGTCCTTGGTTTATTTAAGATCATTATTCTGAGCCACTACTCCCCTATATATAGTTCCTGAGAATCACTAAACAGTAAAACTGAGCTAGCTACACCTGCTCACAGCTATTCAACATTGTCAATCGTCGGATCCATGAACAAACGCACAAGATCTACAAGTCGTCCGCAGCGCCACTTGAGCCTCACTCCCCCATAACCTTTTGACATTGTAGTTGTAATCCATTTCCATTTTATTTTCATAATATTAGAAGCATTCATCTCTCCATGGTGTTAGACATGGTGAATTGATACTATCACATATATGAAACCTTTTGGATTCTTCAATGTTTCCATAGATGCTAGACTTTTTGGATACTTAGGTGTTTTGCTAAACCATGCTGTTTTGCCCTATCTAAGCTTTGATGTCCAGCAATAGTATGCTCCCCAGGAGGCCATTCAATTTGAAAATTTGTGTATGGATGTATTCATGTTACATTATAAATCCATTTGATTAAATTGTCACGTATAAAAAGGGTATTTAAACCATCAGGGCATTACCAAGTATAAGCATCTTCCTTTCCTAAGATGCACGGGTGTGGCAACGCACGCCTTTATGATCTAGTGAAACATTATGGTCAGCCGCCTCCCCGAACATGCGAAGGGCACGATGTGTCCCCTTAACAACAAGCCTCTGCGAACATGCATGGATCAATCATCAATGCTGGGGCTTGTGGTTCCAACTTTTTGTAGAAGACAGTATCTCAGGAGGCGGTGGAAATAGTGTAAACGTTGTCGAATGCACTTTCTGTGTCAACCATGCCATTATCTTTGAATTCACTAAGGATCTATTGGGTTACTCGCATTGATGTTAGTCATTTTGCATCTGTTTAGCATGTTTGAGGGTATGGAGGCTATGGGCCATGTTCTGCATATTGTTTGGTACCCTGCATTGTGCTACTAGACATTTGAATACCTGGCGTTTGGTTGCCTGCATATGTGCTTTAGTGGTGATCACATGTGAATCAGTCCAGAGATATTGCAACCTGCTCTCCAGCGCCAGCGACGTGCTCCCTTTGCTACATCGTGACTGCTTTTTGACTGAGCATGCGTGTGCCTGTGGATTGTGGACGACGCTGGCCGGACCTCGGCAAGAAGTTGGCAGTGAAGGAAATATGCCCTAGAGGCAATAATAAAGTTATTATTTATTTCCTTATATCATGATAAATGTTTATTATTCATGCTAGAATTATATTAACAGGAAACATAATACATGTGTGAATACATAGACAAACATAGTGTCACTAGTATGCCTCTACTTGACTAGCTCGTTTATCAAAGATGGTTATATTTCCTAGCCATGGACAAAAGAGTTGTCATTTAATTAATGGGATCACATCATTAGGAGAATGATGTGATTGACTTGACCCATTCCGTTAGCTTAGCACTTGATCGTTTAGTATGTTGTTATTGCTTTCTTCATGACTTATACATGTTTCTATGACTATGAGATTATGCAACTCCCTTTTACCAGAGGAACACTTTGTGTGCAACCAAACGTCACAACGTAACTGGGTGATTATAAAAGAGCTCTACAGGTGTCTCCGAAGGTACATGTTGGGTTGGCGTATTTCGAGATTAGGATTTGTCACTCCGATTGTCGGAGAGGTATCTCTGGGCCCACTCGGTAATGCACATCACTATAAGCCTTGCAAGCATTGCAACTAATTAGTTAGTTGCGGGATGATGTATTACGGAACAAGTAAAGAGACTTGCCGGTAACGAGATTGAACTAGGTGAGATACCGACGATCGAATCTCGGGCAAGTAACATACCGATGACAAAGGGAACAACGTATGTTGTTATGCGGTTTGATCGATAAAGATATTCGTAGAATATGTAGGAGCCAATATGAGCATCGAGGTTCCGCTATTGGTTATTGACCGGAAACGTGTCTCAGTCATGTCTACATAGTTCTCGAACCCGTAGGGTCCGCACGCTTAATGTTACGATGACCGTTTTATTATGAGTTTATAAGTTTTGATGTACCGAAGGTTGTTCGGAGTCCCGATGTGATCACAGACATGACGAGCAGTCTCGAAATGGTCGAGACATAAAGATTGTTATATTGGACAACCATATTCGGACACCGGAAGTGTTCCGGGTGATTTCAGAGAAAACTGAAGTGCCGGAGGGGTTACCAGAACCCCCCGGAGAAGTATTGGGCCTTAGTGGGCCTGAGGGGAGAAAGAGGGCAGCAGCCCAAGAGGTGGCGCGCCCCCTCCCATGGGGAGTCCGAATTGGACTGGGGGAGGGGGCGCGGCCCCTCTTTCCCTCTCCCTCTCCCTCTCTTTCCTTCCCCCTTCCTCCTTCCTAGTTGGACTAGGAAAGGGGAGTCCTGCTCCCACTAGGAGGAGGACTCCCCCCTCCTTGGCGCGCCCCCTAGGGCCGGCCGGCCTCCCCCCTTGCTCCTTTATATACGGGGGCAGGGGGGCACCTCTAGACACAACACACAAGTTGATCTTCGTGATTGTTCCTTAGCCGTGTGCGGTGCCCCCTCCACCATATTTCACCTCGGTCATATCGTAGCGGTGCTTAGGAAAAGCCCTGCATCAGCAGAACATCATCATCGTCACCACGCCGTCGTGCTGACGGAACTCATCCCCGACACCCTGCTGGATCGGAGTCCGGGGATCGTCATCGAGCTGAACGTGTGCTGAACTCGGAGGTGCCGTACGTTCGGTGCTTGGATCGGTCGGATCGTGAAGACGTATGACTACATCAACCGCGTTTTCATAACGCTTCCGCTTTCGGTCTACGAGGGTACGTAGACAACACTCTCCCCTCTCGTTGCTATGCATCACCATGATCTTGCGTGTGCGTAGGATTTTTTTTGAAATTACAACGTTTCCCAATAGTGGCATCCGAGACTAGGTTTTATGCGTTGATATTATATGCACGAGTAGAACACAAGTGAGTTGTGGGCGATACAAGTCATACTGCTTACCAGCATGTCATACTTTGGTTCAGCGGTATTGTTGGATGAAGCGGCCCGGACCGGCATTACGCGTACGCTTATGCGAGACTGGTTTTACCGCCGTGCTTTGCACACAGGTGACTAGCGGGTGTCTGTTTCTCCAACCTTAGTTGAACCGAGTGTGGCTACGCCCGGTCCTTGCGAAGGTTAAAACAGCACCAACTTGACAAACTATCGTTGTGGTTTTGGTGCGTAGGTAAGAACGGTTATTGCTAAGCCTGTAGCAGCCACGTAAAACTTGCAACAACAAAGTAGAGGACGTCTAACTTGTTTTTGCAGGGCATGTTGTGATGTGATATGGTCAAGACGTGATGCTATATTTTATTGTATGAGATGATCATGTTTTGTAACCGAAGTTATCGGCAACTGGCAGGAGCCATATGGTTGTCGCTTTATTGTATGAAATGCAAACGCCCTGTAATTGCTTTACTTTATCACTAAGCGGTAGCGATAGTCGTAGAAGAAATAGATGGCGTAACGACAACGATGCTACGATGGAGATCAAGGTGTCGCGCCGGTGACGATGGTGATCACGACGGTGCTTCGGAGATGGAGATCACAAGCACAAGATGATGATGGCCATATCATATCACTTATATTGATTGCATGTGATGTTTATCCTTTATGCATCTTATCTTGCTTTGATTGACGGTAGCATTTTAAGATGATCTCTCACTAAAATTATCAAGAAGTGTTCTCCCTGAGTATGCACCGTTGCGAAAGTTCTTCGTGCTGAGACACCACGTGATGATCGAGTGTGATAGGCTCTACGTTCAAATACAAGGGGTGCAAAACAGTTGCACACGCGGAATTCTCAGGTTAAACTTGATGAGCCTAGCATATAATAGATTTGGCCTTGGAACACGGAGACCGAAAGGTCGAGCGTGAATCATATAGTAGACATGATCAACATATTGATGTTCACCGTTGAAACTACTCCATCTCACGTGATGATCGGACATGGTGTAGTTGATATGGATCACGTAATCACTTAGAGGATTAGAGGGATGTATATCTAATTGGGAGTTCTTAAGTAATATGATTAATTGAACTTCAATTTATCATGAACTTAGTTTTGATAGTATTTTGCAAATTATGTTGTAGATCAATAGCTCGCGTTGTTGGTTCCCTATGTTTTTTTGCTTCCCTATGTTTTTATATGTGTTCCTAGAGAAAACTAAGTTGAAAGATGTTAGTAGAAATGATGCGGACTTGGTCCGTGATCTGAGGTTTATCCTCATTGCTGCACAGAAGAATTATGTCCTTGATGCACTGCTAGGTGACAGACCTATTGCAGGAGCAGATGCCGACATTATGAACGTTTGGTAGCTCAATATGATGACTACTTGATAGTTTTGTGCATCATGCTTTATGGCTTAGAACCGGGACTACAAAAAACGTTTTTGAAATGTCACGGAACATATGAGATGTTCCATGAGATGAAAATGGTATTTCAGACTCATGCCCGTGTCAAGAGGCATGAGACCTCTGACAAATACTTTGCCTAAAAGATGGAGGAGAATTTCTCAACTAGTGAGCAAGTACTTAGATTGTCTGAGTACTACAATCGCTTGAATCAAGTGGGAGTTAATCTTCCAGATAAGATAGTGATTGGCAGAGTTCTCTAGTCACCATCACCAAGTTACTGGAACTTCGTGATGAACTATAATGCAAGGGATGACGAAAATGATTCCCGAGATCTTCGTGATGCTGAAATCGACGAAGGTAGAAATCAAGAAAAGAGCATCAAGTGTTGATGATTGACAAGATCACTAGTTTCAAGAAAAGGGCAAAGTGAAAGAAAGGGAACTTCAAGCAGAATGGCAAGCAAGTTGTTACTCCCGTGAAGAAGCCCAAAGCTGGACCAAAGCCTGAAACTGAGTGATTATACTGCAAAGGAAATGGTCACTGGAAGCGGAAATGCCCTGAATATTTGGTGGATAAGAAGGATGGCAAAGTGAACAAGGGTATATTTGATATACAGGTTATTGATGTGTACCTTACTAGTGTTTATAGTAGCCCCTGAGTATTTGATATTTGTTCGGTTGCTAAAAATTAGTAACTCAAAACAGGAGTTATAGAATAAACAGAGACTAGTTGAGGGTGAAGTGACGATGTGTGTTGGAAGTGGTTCCAAGATAGATATGATCATCATCGCACACTCCCTATACTTTTGGGATTAGTGTTAAACCTAAATAAATGTTATTTGGTGTTTGCGTTGAGCATGAATATGATTTGATCATGTTTATTGCAATACGGTTATTCATTTAAAATCAGAGAATAATTGTTGTTCTATTTACATGAATAAAACCTTCAATGGTCATACACCCAATGAAAATAGTCTGTTGGATCTCGATCGTAGTGATACACATATTCATAATATTGATGTCAAAAGATGCAAAGTTGATAATGATAGTGCAACTTATTTGTGGCACTGCCGTTTAGGTCATATCGGTATAAAGCGCATGAAGAAACTCCATGCTGATGGGTTTTTGGAATCACTTGATTATGAATCGTTTGATGCTTGCGAACCGTGCCTTTTTGGGCAAGATGACTAAAACTCCGTTCTTTGGAACAACAGAACAAGATACCGACTTGTTGGAAATAATACATACTAATGTATGCAGACCAATGAGTATTAAGGCTCGTGGCGAGTATCGTTATTTTCTAACCTTCACAGACGATTTGAGCAGATATGGGTATATCTACTTGATCAAACATAAGTCTGAAATAGTTGAAAGGTTCAAAGGATTTCAGAGTGAAGTGGAAAATCATCGTAACAAGAAAATAAAGTTTCTGCGATCTGATCGTGGAGATGAATATTTGAGTTATGAGTTTGGCCTTCAGTTAAAATAATGTGGAATAGTTTCACAAACTCATGCCACCTGGAACACCACAGCGTAACGGTGTGTCCGAACGTCGTAACCGCACTTTATTGGATATTGTGTGACCTATGGTGTCTCTTATCAGTTTACCACTATCGTTTTGGGGTTATGCATTAGAGACAGTTGCATTCACTTTAAATAGGGTGCCATCGAAATCCGTTGAGACGACGGCTTATGAACTGTGGTTTGGCAAGAAACCAAAGTTGTCATTTGTTAAAGTTTGGGGCCGCGATGCTTATGTGAAAAAGTTTCAACCTGATAAGCTCGAACCTAAATCGGAGAAGTGTATCTTCATACAATACCCAAAGGAAATTGTTGGGTACACCTTCTATCACTGATCTGAAAGCAAGATATTCATTACTAAGATGGATCCTTTCTAGAGAAGGAGTTTTCTCTCGAAAGAAGTGAGTGGGAGGAAAGTAGAGCTTGAAAAGGTAATTGTACCTTCTCCCGAATTGGAAAGTAGTTCATCACAGAAATCAGTTCCTGTGATTCCTACACCAATTAGTGAGAAAGCTAATGATGATGATCATGAAGCTTCAGATCAAGTTACTACCGAACCTCATAGGTCTTCCAGAATAAGATCCGCACCAAAGTGGTACGGTAATCCTGTTCTAGAAGTCATGTTACTAGACCATGATGAACCTACGAACTATGAGGAAGCGATGATGAGCCCAGATTCCGTGAAATGGCTTGAGTGTTGGGGAACGTAGTAATTTCAAAAAAATTCCTACGCACACGCAAGATCATGGTGATGGCATAGCAACGAGAGGGGAGAGTAATGTCCACGTACCCTCGTAGACCGTAAGCGGAAGCGTTATGACAACGCGGTTGATGTAGTCGTACGTCTTCACGATCCGACCGATCCAAGCACCGAACGTACGACACCTCCGAGTTCAGCACACGTTCAGCTCGATGACGATCCCCGGACTCCGATCCAGCAAAGTGTCGGGGATGAGTTCCGTCAGCACGACGGCGTGGTGACGATGATGATGTTCTACCGGCACAGGGCTTCGCCTAAACTCCGCGACGATATGACCGAGGTGGAATATGGTGGAGGGGGGCACCGCACACGGCTAAGGAACGATCACGAAGATCAACTTGTGTGTCATGGGATGCCCCCCTGCCCCCGTATATAAAGGAGCAAGGGGGGAGGTGGCCGGCCCTAGGAGGGGGCGCGCCAAGTGTGGAGTCCTACTAGGACTCCCTAGTCCTAGTAGGATTCCACCTCCCTTGTTGGAGTAGGAGAAGGGGAAAGAGGGGGAGAGGAAGAAGGAAAGGGGGGCTGCGCCCCTTGTCCAATTCGGACCAGAGGGGGGGTGCAGGCCTCCTTCCTTTTGGCCTCTCTCCCCTATTCCCGTATGGCCCAATAAGGCCCATATACTCCCCGGCGAATTCCCATAACTCTCCGGTACTCCGAAAAATACCCGAATCACTCGAAACCTTTCCGAACTCCGAATATAGTCGTCCAATATATCGATCTTTACGTCTCGACCATTTCGAGACTCCTCGTCATGTCCCCGATCTCATCCGGGACTCCGAACTCCTTCGGTACATCAAAACTCATAAACTCATAATATAACTGTCATCGAAACCTTAAGCATGCGGACCCTACGGGTTCGAGAACTTTGTAGAGATGACCTAGAACTATTCTTGGTCAATAACCAATAGCGGAACCTGGATGCCCATATTGGCTCTTACATATTCTACGAAGATCTTTATCGGTCAAACCACATAACAACATACTTTGTTCCCTTTGTCATTGGTATGTTACTTGCTCGAGATTCGATCGTCGATATCCAATACCTACTTCAATCTCGTTACCGGCAAGTCTCTTTACTCGTTACGTAATGCATCATACCATAACTAACTCATTAGCTACATTGCTTGCAAGGCTTATAGTGATGTGCGTTACCGAGAGGGCCTAGAGATACCTCTCCGACAATCGGAGTGACAAAACCTAATCTCGAAATACGCCAACCCAACATGTACTTTTGAAGACACCTGTAATACTCCTTTATAATCACCCAGTTACGTTGTGACGTTTGGTAGCACCCAAAGTGTTCCTCTGGCAAACGGGAGTTGCATAATCTCATAGTTACAGGAACATGTATAAGTCATGAAGAAAACAATAGCAACATACTAAACGATCAAGTGCTAGGCTAACGGAATGGGTCATGTCAATCACATCATTCTCCCAATGATGTGATCTCGTTAATCAAATGACAACTCTTTTGTCCATGGCTAGGAAACATAACCATCTTTGATAAACGAGCTAGTCAAGTAGAGGCATACTAGTGACACTATGTTTGTCTATGTATTCACACATGTATTATGTTTCCGGTTAATACAATTCTAGCATGAATAATAAACATTTATCATGATATAAGGAAATAAATAATAACTTTATTATTGCCTCTAGGGCATATTTCATTCATTGAGGCCATGAAATCTGAGATAGGATCCATGCATGAGAACAAAGTATGGACTTTGATTGACTTGCTCGATGATCAGCAAGCCATGTTAAATAAATGGATCTTTAAGAGGAAGACGGACACTGATAGTAGTGTTACTATCTACTAAGCTTGACTTGTTGCGAAAGGTTTTCGACAAGTTCAAGGTGTTGAATACGATGAGATTTTCTCAATCGTATCAATGCTTAAGTCTGTCCGAATCATGTTAGCAATTGCCACATTTTATGAAATCTGGCAAATGGATGTCAAAACTACGTTCCTGAATGGATTTCTGGAAGAAGAGTTGTATATGATGCAACCAGAAGGTTTTTTCGATCCGAAAGGTGCTAACAAAGTGTGCAAGCTCCAGCAATCCATCAATGGACTGGTGCAAGCATCTAAGAGTTGGAATATACGCTTGATGAGTTGATCAAAGCATATGGTTTTATGCAGACTTTTGGAAAGGCCTGTATTTATAAGAAAGTGAGTGGGAGCACTAAAGCCTTTCTGATAAGTATATGTGAATGACATATTATTGATCGGAAATAATGTAGAATTTTCTGGAAGCATAAAGGAGTATTTGAATAAGAGTTTTCTCAAAGCAAGATCTCAGTAAAGCTACTTACATATTGAGCATCAAGATCTATTGAGATAGATCAAGACGCTTGATAAGATTTTCAATGAGTACATACCTTGACAAGATTTTGAAGTAGTTCAAAATGGAACAGTCAAAGAAAGAGTTCTTGCCAGTGTTGCAAAGGTATGAAATTGAGTAAGACTAAAATCCCGACCACGGTAGAAAATAGAAAGAGAATGAAAGTCATTCCCTATGCATCAGTCATAGGTTCTATAAAAGTATGCCATGCTATGGACCAGACCTATTGTATACTCTGCCCTGGTTTGGCAAGGGAGTACAATAGTGATCTAGGAGTAGATCACTGGACATTGGTCAAAATTGTCCTTAGTGGAATAAGGATATGTTTCTCGATTATGGAGGTGACAAGAGGTTCGTCATAGAGGGTTACATCGATACAAGTTTTGGCACTGATCTAGATGACTCTAAGTCTTAATCTGGATACATATTAAAAGTGGGAGCAATTAGCTAGAGTAGCTCCGTGCAGAGCATTGTAGACATAGAATATTTGCAAAATACATATGGCTCTGACAGACCCGTTGACTAAACTTCTCTCATGAGCAAAACATGATCATACCTTAGTACTCTTTGGGTGTTAATCATATAGCGATGTGAACTAGATTATTGACTCTAGTAAACCCTTTGGGTGTTGGTCACATGACGATGTGAACTATGAGTGTTAATCACATACAGATGTGAATATTGGTGTTGAATCACATGATGATGTGAACTAGATTATTAACCTGAAACATAATACATGTGTGAATACATAGACAAACATAGTGTCACTAGTATGCCTCTACTTGACTAGCTCATTTATCAAAGATGGTTATGTTTCCTAGCCATGGACAAAAGAGTTGTCATTTGATTAACGGGATCACATCATTAGGAGAATGATGTGATTGACTTGACCCATTCTGTCAGCTTAGCACTTGATCGTTTAGTATGTTGCTATTGCTTTCTTCATGACTTATACATGTTCCTATGACTATGAGATTATGCAACTCCCGTTTACCGGAGGAACACTTTGTGTGCTACCAAACATCACAACGTAACTGGGTGATTATAAAGGAGCTCTACAGGTGTCTCCGAAGGTACATGTTGGGTTGGCATATTTTGAGATTAGGATTTGTCACTCCGATTGTCGGAGAGGTATCTCTTGGCCCACTCGGTAATGCACATCACTATAAGCCTTGCAAGCATTGCAACTAATTAGTTAGTTGCGGGATGATGTATTACGGAACGAGTAAAGAGACTTGCCGGTAATGAGATTGAACTATTTATTGAGATACCGACGATCGAATCTCGGGCAAGTAACATACCGATGACAAAGGGAACAACGTATGTTGTTATGCGGTTTGACCGATAAAGATCTTCGTAGAATATGTAGGACCCAATATGAGCATCCAGGTTCCGCTATTGGTTATTGACCGGAAACGTGTCTCGGTCATGTCTACATAGTTGTCGAACCCGTAGGGTCCGCACGCTTAATGTTACGATGACAGTTTTATTATGAGTTTATAAGTTTGGATGTACCGAAGGTTGTTCGGAGTCCTGGATGTGATCATGGACATGACGAGGAGTCTCGAAATGGTCGAGACATAAGGATTGATATATTGGACGACCATATTCGGACACCGGAAGTGTTCCGGGTCATTTCGGAGAAAACCGGAGTGCCGGAGGGGTTACCGGAACCCCCCGGGGAAGTATTGGGCCTTAGTGGGCCTGAGGGGAGAAAGAGGGCAGCAGCCTAGGAGGTGGCGCGCCCCCTCCCATGGGGAGTCCGAATTGGACAAGGGGAGGGGGGCGCGGCCCCTCTTTCCCTCTCCCTCTCCCTCTCTTTCCTTCCCCCTTCCTCCTTCCTAGTTGGACTAGGAAAGGGAGTCCTACTCCCACTAGGAGGAGGACTCCCCCCTCCTTGGCGCGCCCCCTAGGGCCGGCCGGCCTCCCCCCTTGCTCCTTTATATACGGGGGCAGGGGGCACCTCTAGACACAACACACAAGTTGATCTTCGTGATCGTTCCTTAGCCGTGTGCGGTGCCCCCCTCCACCATATTTCACCTTGGTCATATCGTAGCGGTGCTTAGGGGAAGCCCTGCGTCGGTAGAACATCATCATCGTCACCATGCCGTCGTGCATTGAGCTGAACGTGTGCTGAGCTCGGAGGTGCCGTACGTTCGGTGCTTGGATCGGTCGGATCGTGAAGACGTACGACTACATCAACCGCGTTGTCATAATGCTTCCGCTTTCGGTCTACGAGGGTACGTGGACAACACTCTCCCCTCTCGTTGCTATGCATCACCATGATCTTGCGTGTGCGTACGATTTTTTTTGAAATTACTACGTTCCCCAACAGGCAGGGTCTACGGAACACAAAAAGGAAAACATGTGAGGGCCAAGGCCTAACCAGATAAACTATGGTGGTACTTTGCAGCGACCGGGAGGAACAGAGCTGACTGTGAGTTTGATGTCGATCTGCATGGGAGCAAGCCCCAGTCGTTAGGTAGGACCGAAGGGGTTCCATAATCCTGTCTCGGTCCCCAGGAGCTTCCCATGATGATAGAGGCAAAGAGCTCGACAACCATGGCGGCAGCAGGCACTTGGCTCAACAAGGTGGATCCAATGTTGTATCGAGGAGATATATGATGGGAAGAGGCTCAACAAGGTGGATCCAATGTTGTATCAAGGAGATATATGATGGGAAGAGGAGAAGACATACTTGCAATGGAACAGAAAACACTCCACTAAACACCAGTAATGGTTTGCACTAAAATTATTGCGCTGATAGTGGGCAAGCCTGGGGAAAGAATGGTCCAATCCTGATGAAGGGAAAAAAGATGCCATGGCGATGTGATTACTTCTGCATGCTGGGCAAGGAAAGGTAGTATTTCTTTGTGAGAAGTGAGGACTGGATGGTGAGGGATTCATCCCATGGGGATGACAGGAAGACAAAAAGATGCCAAGAAAGGGAAATAGATTATGTTGTGACACAGGAATAGGAAGGGCAGACGACGAAACAAAAATTTGGAGCATTCACCAATTTGCTGTATTGTCTATCGTGAATTATCGTGTAAAGCTTTTGTTTTTTGAGAAATATTGGGTGAAACTTTTTTTTTTGAAAAATATTGGGTGAAGCATTTAGGGGCTGCATGTCGATGGAGTAACGGCCAGCAATGCGAGCTATATTTAACCTGCGAAGGAAACTGAACGCAGAGAATTGGAATAGAATGCGCTCAGAAAAAAAAATCGGAGCATGTCTTTTTTTGTAAGGTGGCAGGTTGTTGACAACCGCTGATGTGGCAGATTTCCTGGAAACAGAATACGGATGTGGCATCATGCTGATGTGGACGATGTGCATGTAGAAAGAATTGCTAGTAGTGAGGATCAAATTCTTAAGAATGTAGGACTTACAAGTAAGAAGTGATGACCTGGCTACCTGATTGAGAGGTGTTGTAACTCAGAGTAAGAAGAAGCTCCGGTTGTTTTGCTGGCCGCGGCACAAGCTGAGTTTCTCCAGGAACGACTTGTAATTTGTGATTTCTTTCTCGAGATACCTCTTGATATATATTTTCGATCTGCTTTCTTTTGTGTATTTTTACAGATGATGATGGCATTTGCAGTATAAATTCGTAGCTAGCCAACAAAGGATGAATAAAACATTATGAGCAATAAACATGGTTATCTTACCCCACAAAAAAAAAACATGGATATACTGTACCTACAGTGTTAACTGTGTATGTACATAGCATTGTTGATAGAATACCTACGTATGGCAGCATAGCAGCTATACACTGTTGAGCCTCCACGTTGGCCATGGGCCTGGCCAGACTTGTTTACTACACTGGACAAATTTCCAGGGGCTCGCATGTTTCAGATGAACTTTTTCTACATGTATTAAAAATGTTTCAAAGTCTATTGAAATAATATTTAACAAGTATTTACAAAATGTTCAAACATGTGTTGGATAAAAAGGTTTATCGTATATTTGAAAAATGTTTAATATGTATCAAACAAAAATGTTCAAAATGAATATAAAAAATATACATGATGTATTAAATTTTTTAACATGTATTTGTTAAAATAAAAAGAACAAACAGAAATGAAAAAAATATGAAAACCAAAATAAAAACCAGTCAAAACCGTAAAATAAGAACACGAAAAAGAAAAAAAACACATTGAACATTCCCAAAACATATGAAAAGCAAAAGGAAAAATAGGAACAAAACCGAAAGAAAATAGAACAGAAAAACAAAACAGATTAACGCCGAAACATATAGAAAAGTTCAGTGGTTCACCTCGGTCCATAGGGCCTTTTCTAAGATCATGCGATTGGACCGGACCACTGAAGGAAACCATTGAGACAAGCCTATGTTTCATCTCACAGCAGGCGAAAGGTTTTGTGCTCTATTGGTACATACTCACTACCGGAATCGCACCCTATGCCGACGGCCAGGGCCGTCCGCATAGCCCTGACTAGCCGTCGGGACAGGCCTATGCCGACGACCCCCGTCGGCATAGGGTCGTCGGCAACATATCCGTTGGCGTAGCCAGGATGACCGTCGGCATAGAAAGGCCGTCGGCATAGACCCTATCCCGACGGTGGCCGTACATCTATGCCGACGGCCTTGGTCGTCGGCAACGCCATCGCCTAACGGCGGCTGCCGTCAACTGCTGACCAACGGCGTCTCGCCACGTGGCACCTCTATGCCGACGGCCTGGC
>NC_041386.1:738796180-738844585 GCF_002162155.2 Triticum dicoccoides | reverse complement strand
CTTAGTTTAGAATTAGCCGACGGCCAGGCCGTCGGCATAGAGGTGCCACGTGGCGAGACGCCGTTGCTCCTGCGGGCTTGCCGATGCCGATGGCCTAGCCGTCGGCTTAGTTTAGAACTATGCCGACGGCTAGGCCGTCGGCATAGACGTGCCACGTGTCGGCAACTGGGCACTCCTGGGGCAGAACTAAGCCGACGGCGGGGCCGTCGGCATCGCCAGTTATTCTGGTAGTGACTGCAGTCTTCTGGCATGTAGCGCACACTGAGGGAGTCCTGGATTAGGGGGTGTCCGGATAGCCGAACTATCATCATCGGCCGGACTCCAAGACTATGGAGATACAAGATTGAAGACTTCGTCCCGTGTCCGGATGGAACTTTCCTTGGCGTGGAAGGCAAGCTTGGCGATACAGATATGTAGATCTCCTACCATTGTAACCGGCTCTGTGTAACCCTAGCCCTCTCTAGTGTCTATATAAACCGGATGGCTTTAGTCCGTAGGACGAACAACAATCATACCATAGGCTAGCTTCTAGGGTTTAGCCTCCTTGATCTCGTGGTAGATCTACTCTTGTAACACACATCATCAATATTAATCAAGCAGGACGTAGGATTTTACCTCCATCAAGAGGGCCCGAACCTGGGTAAAACATCGTGTCCCTTGTCTCCTGTTACCATCTGCCTAGACGCACATTTCGGGACCCCCTACCCGAGATCCGCCGGTTTTGACACCGACATTGGTGCTTTCATTGAGAGTTCCTCTGTGCCGTCGCAATCAGGAAGGATGCCTTTTCCCGTCTTTAAAGACGGCGCCGTCGTCAAGGGAGCTTTGGCCGCCGGCCAAACTATCCGGCTAGGTGGTTTTCTTATGACCGCCTGTTCGGCCACCACTCCACGATGACCTCTCAGGTCATCAAAAGTGATCTTCACGTCAGCTCGGAATTCACCGAGCAGCGAGATCCGATTGAGCTCTCCTCCGTAAACGAGCTTTTGGATCGCATCGCCGCCCTGGGAGTCGCTACAGACTACGATCAGATTGGTCTTAAAACCGATCTGAGAGAAATTAACTCTCCCCAGGCCACCCACCACGTTATTGTGGTAGAGGAACAATGCGGCGACTCTTCTTCTATGTTAAAAACCAGCTATGTCCGGATTCCCGATCCCTCCATGCCGGATTCCCGCGGAGGGACGGACGTCAATCAAATACTGAACCTAAAATCAGGCATCGGACCAGATTCGTTGGAAAGCATCCAACAAACCAAGCTTCCAAATCCGGAAGCTTCTTGGCCTTTGAGCCTCAGATCGGGCGGGGTTCCGAACTTAATTCCACCCGCCCGCGCAAACATAAGCGATCTATCTCAAATACGGCAAGAGCCCGATGAAACAGTACATCATTACTGGGCCAGATTCCTCCTGGTTATGAATAGGATAAAGGACTGCCGTGAAGAAAGCGCGATTTCAATTTTCTGCAACAATTGCATGGACAAGGGAATCATAAACGTCATCAGTCGTCGCGAAGTTACACGCTTCGCCGACCTAGCGACCATTGTACAAAAATACTGCGCGATGGAGAGTGCCTGGAAAACCGAAACTAGGTTTTGGGACAATCCGGCCCTGAATACAACCCCAGTCCGAAATAAAAGGGTGCGTCATACTCAAGCACCTGGATTAAAAACCAAAAAGCCAAAACCCCCTAAAGGGCATGGAACCGTACTGGAGGGATGGCTCAACGGACCGTGCAAAATCCACAATACGGAGGGCGCCACTCCAACACATAGCCTTCGAGCATGTTGGATACTACGGCAGGTGGCCAAAAGTGGCGAAGGCTTTCTAGCCCCGGACAACCAGCCCAACAGTACCAGTACGGTATTAACAGTCTTCGAGACTTTCGCATCAAATAACATGCGGAAGCGAACAATCCGCAGCCTCGCCAAAGTCTACCAAGTAGCAACAACGAATCCATGGAGTGCACAGCTATCACCTTCAATGCCAGCGATGAACCTAAATTCCGAATAGCTCGAGCACCAGCCGCACTGGTCCTCAGTCCGATAGTGGACGGCTTTCGTCTTACGAAGGTACTCATGGATGGCGGCAGCGGATTAAACCTCATATATGAGGAAACTCCTCAAAAAAATGGAAATTGACTGGAGCCGCATTGAGCGAAGCAGCACAACCTTCAGGGGAATAATCGCTAGCCGAGAAGTACGTTGCACAGGAAAAATCACACTAGATGTAGTGTTCGGCTCGCCGGACAACTACAGGTCCGAAGAGGTCAAGTTCCAAGTGGCCCCATTCGGTAGCGGATATCACGCCCTGTTAGGGCGAGAGGCATTCACAATCTTACAAGCCATACCCCATTATGGGTACATGAAGCTCAAAATGCCCGGTCCCAATGAAATAATCACTCTCGTCAGTGATCCAGATATAGCACTCGGCGCTGAAAATAAGACAGCCGCACTGGCCCTAGAGGCATTATCCGAAGCCCTAGCGGCAGAGGAACTCACTGCGCTGCGCTCCACGGTGGATATGGACGATGTGATACTCGATAAGAGGTCTAAGTCCACCTCTTTTAAACCAGCAGACGAAATAGTCAAATTCCAGGTCCACCCAACAGACCCCACAAAGACGGCCTCCATTGGGGCACAATTAAATCCCGATGTAGAAGCCGCACTACGAGAATTCCTTCGGGAAACTTGAGACATTTTCGCTTGGCACCCTTCAGACATGCCAGGAATCCCACGCAGGCTGGCAGAGCACAGCCTAAATATCCTAAAAGGATTCAAGCCAGTCAAACAAGCTCTTTGGCGATTTTCCGAACCCAAAAGACAGGCAATGGGAGAGGAGCTAGCCAAACTCTTAGAAGCCGGATTCATCAGAGATATCAAACATCCGGACTGGCTAGCCAACCTGGTAATGGTACCAAAAAAGGACAAATCCTGGCGCCTTTGTGTCGATTTCAAAGACCTTAACAAGGCCTGTCCAAAGGACCCCTTCCCTCTCGCTCGCATTGACCAAATCATCGATGCTACCGTAGGACACGATTCATTGTGCTTCCTCGACGCATACTCCGGATACCATCAAATCAAGATGGCGGAAAAAGACCAGGCCGCAACAGCATTTATTACTCCATACGGACCATTCTGCTTCAACACAATGCCCTTCGGACTCAAAAACGCCGGCGCAACATATCAGCGCATGATTCAGACATTTCTGGCAACCCAGATAGGCAAAACAGTAGAGGCATACGTAGACGATGGGGTCGTCAAGACCAAACACGTCGAAACTCTAATAGACGACTTGAGGGTGACATTCGACAACCTCCGAGCATATGACATTAAGCTCAACCCGGAAAAATGCATTTTTGACGTACCAGCCGGAAAGCTCTTGGGCTTCATTGTATCCGGTAGAGGAATTGAAGCAAACCTAGCCAAGATCCGAGCTCTATCACAATTGGATATCCCAAAAGACCTCAAGCAAATACAAGAACTAACTGGATGCGTGGCGGCTCTAAGCCGCTTCATCTCCCGTTTGGGAGAAAAGGCACTGCCCCTCTATCGCCTCCTCCGGTGCACCGAACATTTCGAATGGACGGATGCTGCCACGGTCGGACTCGAAGAAATAAAGGCCGTATTGGCAACAAATCCGGTCCTGGCCGCGCCCAACCTGGGCGAACCAATGTTGTTATATATCGCAGCAACACATCAAGTTGTCAGTGTGGTACTCGTCGTCGAACGAGAAACAGAAGGGCACAAGTTCCCTCTTCAAAAACCAGTGTACTATGTATCCACTGTCTTAACTCCATGCAAGTCCCGGTACCCACACTATCAAAAGATAGCGTATGCGGTGTTCATGGCATCCCGGAAGCTGCGACACTACTTTCAAGAGTGTTCCATAACGGTGGCCTCCGAAGTACCTCTTAACGACATTATCAACAATCGCGATGCGACGGGTAGGATTGCAAAATGGGCCATTGAGCTCTTACCATTTGATATAACCTACAAACCACGGCGAGCTATCAAGTCGCAAGTTCTGGCTGACTTCATCGCCGAATGGACCGAAGCCGAACTCCCTAAAGAGTACGGCGCATACTCCAATTGGATCATGCATTTCGACGGCTCCAAAATGTTGGCTAGCTTGGGATATGGCGTCGTCTTGACGTCCCCAACCGGAGACACAGTCCAATACGTGCTTCAGATAATGTACACGGACTCCAACAATGCAGCCGAATACGAGGCCCTTCTGCATGGCCTCCGGATGGCAATCTCCATGGGTATTGAACGCCTAGAGGTGCGCGGGGATTCAAACCTCGCAATATCCCAAGTAAATGGAAACTTTGACGCCAAGGATCCGAAAATGGCAGCCTACCGTAACGCTGTCCTAAAAATGTCAGCCCGGTTCGAAGGACTCGAATTCCACCACGTAGCCCGGGATAACAACCAGGCAGCAGACGTGTTGGCACGCGTCGGTGCAAAATGCGACGCCGTCCCTCCAAACATCTTCCTGGGGCGGCTCTTTAAGCCATCCGTATTATGGGAAGACGAGTCCGGAAATAACAACCCGGAACCAACTGCATCACCTAACGCAGAACATTCTGACACAGTCAGTGGCTCAGCCAATGACATAACAGATTCAGCCCACGAAATACTGGCAGTAATTGCCCCGTGGACGGAACCATTCCTAGCCTACCTAATCTGGCAGGAACTTCCCGAAGACCAAAATGAGGCCCGCTGCGTAGTTCGGCGATCTAAAGCCTACAAGGTCCATGAGGGAGAACTTTATAAGAAAAGCAGAACCGGAGTCCTTCAAAGGTGTATCTCCGAAGAGGAAGGGCGAAATCTCCTGGCTGAAATTCACGCCGGACTCGGTGGGCACCACGCCACCGCCCGGGCCCTTGTAGGCAAGGCCTTCCGTAGAGGGTTTTATTGGCCGACCGCTCGGGCAGATGCTCAGGACTTAGTCCAACGATGCGTTGGTTGCCAGCTGTTTGCTAATCAGAGCCACATGCCACCCACCGCCCTCAAAACTATACCCATTACTTGGCCGTTCGCGGTCTGGGGGCTTGACATGGTTGGACCCCTTAAAGGGGGAACCCACAAGCACAAATACTTATTGGTCATGGTGGATAAATTCACCAAATGGATAGAGGCCAAGCCGGTTAAAACGGCAGAATCTGGACCTGTGATAGACTTCATATCCGGGGTAGTACACCGTTTCGGCGTCCCCCACAGCATCGTCACTGATAACGGCACGAATTTCACGGCCGACGAGGTTAAACTCTGGTGCAAAAATATGGGCATCAAGCTCGACTACGCTTCAGTCTACCACCCTTAAACTAATGGTCAAGTGGAACTAGCAAATGGTCTAATCATGAGCGGCATCAAAACCAGATTAGTGCGGTCCCTCACGGAATCTAATACGCACTGGGTAGAGGAGCTCGACTCCATACTTTGGGGGCTGCGGACCACGCCAAACCGCACAACCGGATTCACACCATTTTTTTATGGTATACGGCGCTGAGGCAGTTTTGCCCTGCGATATAATTCATGACTCACCTCGCGTGCGCATGTACGAGGAAAGAGATGCCGAGTTGGATCGGCAGGACAGTTTGGACGCTTTAGAGGAGGAGCGCGACGTGGCAAAATCCCGTTTCGCATTCTATCAACAGCAGGCTCGAAGATATCAAAGCAGAGAAGTACGGGCCAAAACTTACAATGTTGGCGAGCTAGTTCTACGCATGCCGGACAAGAAAAAGGACAAACTTAAGCCCAAATGGGAAGGTCCCTTCATCATCGACCAAGTCCTTACCGGTGGTGCATACCGTCTGACAACCGACTCGAGCCAAACCCATGGAACGCAGCCCGCCTCCGAAGATTTTACGCCTAGCGCCGGACTCAGGGTTCGTCTCCTTCCTCCGTCCACCTTTCATGTTTTTTTTTCGCTGTCTTTGTTTTCCCTCCTTTTCCCTCCCTCTTTCAGTACAAACCTCTTGAGGGCTAATCTGCGCTTTGTTTGCACTCACTCGCTGTGCTACTCGCACTCGTTATACCTGGGGGCTTCTTTAACAGAAGCTTATTTATATGGGCTTCATGCCCACCACATGTGTCACACTTCCGCATGTACCTTTTGATCACCATTATATGCATCGATATGACTTAAGTTTTGGCCAAGCCGGGTTGCCTGGCTCCTGTGCTTACCCCTACGTTCCCGATTGTTCGGCTAGGAGGTAAAGGGAGCACCTCTGCGATTGTTACTGCCGGGTCGGCCGGATGTGTACCTCAGACTGGGTGAAGCCGAAGGCTAGCGTTCTTAAGGGAATATTCGGTCGGTGACCTGAAAGATGATTTATTACTTACTTATTTATCTGCCCCCAGATGCTTTTTCTGCTATTTTCGCAGTCCGGACATGCACTTTAGGGCATGCCTCCCAGGGAAAGGAACCCTTAACGGAACTATTCTCCCTGGAAGATGTTTCTTACTAACTATGTAATATAACATAGCTAGTTGGGCACTTGTCTGATAAAGCAATTATGACCCCTACGCCTTGTCTCCATGCATGCCCCGGTTCTTTTATAACCGTAAGGGTATTCGGACACACTCCGGACTGTTGGGTCCCGAGGTTGAAGCGAAAAGGTCCGCAAAGGCAAACGATCTATAATCCGGCTAGAAGGAATTTTACATGTCATTTTAAAATCACATCGTCAAACTGACTGATTGTACTCCTCTACAATCCCATCTAGCAGGCTGTCTAATTTACAGTCCTGTTGGGAATATTTCGCGGCCAGCTCTACTTGGCAGTACATCAAGCTCACAGGGATCTCCTTCTCATCAGGCCCACAGGTCCGACCTTGGCCATGTGGTTTGGGTTAGCCTTCGTGTACCGCGTCTTCACCATGGCCCAGGCCTCCCTGGCGCCTTGACGGCAGGCCGATATCTTCCACAGATGGAGACGTCGCCATACTCCCTGAAGCTTCTCAGCAAGCCCTCCAAGGCCCTCAGGTAGGGAGACGGAAGGCCATAAGGCCTGAACAATGCCACTCATCGCCTGCCGAACACGTTCAAGCAGTTGCACCAGCTCGGGAAGTTGGTCACCCATTGAACCGGGCATTTCCTCCATAGGGCGACCTGTGAGCACACCTGCAGACATATTTCTGTCAACCGACTTCCTCGCCGAACTCTTCTTTTCAAAAGAGTTTGCTCAAGCACTTACTATAGATGCCGCGACGAAGCCGCTGATTCTCCTTCAAGGAGCCAGACAGCTGGGCCCAAACACCTTTTAACTCTTCTCCAAGCTGGGTGTGGGCATCTTGGAGTTTGTTCCTCTCCTGCTGCACCTTCATAAGCACCCTCTCGCCAGCCTTCAACTGGTGCAGTAGCTGTTTCTTGTCCGGATCAAGTCCGGTAACATCTGCAATATTATTGTCAGATTTATACGCACACCGCACGACATAAAACACTTTTGAAATATGTGTTACCGGAGGGGGTCTCTGTGTCTCCTCCTGCGGCGGTCAGTGCGGCCTCAAGTTGGGCCTTGCACTCTTGAAGCTCCTGGGACAGGTGGGTATTCTTCTCCGTAAGATCCTGCATAATAAATGATCCTTAAATCAGTTATTTTAACTATTTTAAGTCTCGGGGGCTACTGACATATATAGCTATTAAAATTACTTACCCGTATGTCCTTCACATACTGCTTAGTGGCTCTGGTTAAACCATCTTGAGCGGCACGGAGGTGCGCGTCTCCTGCTTCAAAGGCATTCAACGCCTCCGGGGAGAAACACGCATCACGAAGAACTATCCGGCGACGCCTGTGATTCATGGCGCTCTCCACCTCAGAACGGGTGGCGGACAGCCTGTCGGCATCCTCCGTTGGAGGAGCATCCGGCTCATGCCTTGTGTTCGCCTCCCCTTCCGGACCACGCGCTGGAGCATGGCTGGCGGAGGCTTGATTGGCAACCTCTCCGGACATTGTCCGGCGAGCGCTCTTTCTCCTGGAAAAGTTATGAGCATTAATATACCTTCTAGGGATCCTTCCCTTAGAAACAGCAGTGCGCCGTACCGTTGCGGCGACGTTTCGATTCGCGTCGCACTCCTTTTCCGCCTACTGGGCCGAACTGACCCTTACTGGTCAGCCGCCGCGGGTTCGGCTTCTCGCCTTGAAGGCACCTCCTGCAAGACACTGTTGGTATATGGTGATGTGAAATACGCAAGGACGAAGTAATGGTGTCAGGACTTCGGTCGTACTCACCTGGGAAGCCGGACACAAACCGGGGTAGTCAGCCGTAATGGCGACTAAAGCATTATCTATGCTGAGCTGGTGGAACACCCCGTCAATCAAATCCACCTTGATGTCCGGATCCTCTTCGGAGGCCGGATCAAGGGATCGTCCCGGATCCTCGGGTTGTGGAGTTGGGCTCTTTATGCCCTCCACATCCCGGCGCAGTTCCTGCGTCGAAACCATAAGGTAAGACACTTATCTTTGAAAGCGCGGATCAGATATTTAAACGTCCGCTTACCCAGCTTCGAGGGTTATTCATGGAGAATCCATTCAATGGACTCGTGCGGAGGAAGTCCTCCTCCTCCCCCTTGTACAAGCCGGACAGGATCTTCCCCAGATCGGCGGCCGATCCCGGTCCTGTGCGGCCATGACGGGTGGCGTCATTCTCCCCGTTAAAATCCCACATGGGGTGGCCCCTATATTGGAGCGGCTGCACCCCTCGCATAATGCATGTGGCCATGACTCCAATAATGGTTAATCCGGAATGGGCTAGTAGCCGTATCCGACCCATCAGATAGTGGTCGCTCCTATCATCTTCCCATTGAGGGCTCAGCGGGCGCCAACTCAGGCGTTTCTTCAGAGGAGCGTTGCTAAACTCCGGGAGGCCGATCCGAACTAGATCCGGCAGTGGGGCGTCTTCCATATAGAACCACTCTGAAGGCCAGTCTTCGAACGCCTTCTTCGGAGTTCCGGATAGATATCCGGTCCCGGCGATGCGCCATATTTCGGCTCCGCCCACTTGATATATCGACCCCTTGTGAGAACGGGGTACGAGGCAAAACAGCCTCTTCCACAGCGCAAAATGGGGCTCGATGCCCAAAAATAGCTCGCAAAGAGCTACAAAGCCCGCGATGTGCAAAATAGAGGCAGGCGTGAGGTGGTGAAGTTGGAGTCCATAGAACTCCAGGAGCCCCCGGAGAAACGGATGTATAGGAAATCCGAGGCCCCTTATCAAGTAGGAGACGAAGCATACCTGCTCTCCTTTGGAGGGATTGGGGACTCTCTCCGCCTGCTTCCCGCCCTTGTAGGTGGCCAGTCCGGCTCGAACCGGAACCATAAAGGCTGGCGAAGGTATCCTTCTGTTTGGAGCGCCACTAACTCGCTATGTGGGACTGAGCATCTCCTCCAATCTCCTGGCTTAGGACTGGGAGCGCGAGAAGAGGAGCCGCGTCGACTGTCCATGTTGGAATGGATTTTTTGTCAGATGCGCCTCGATGAGTACTTGCGGAAGGAGGATGGTGTGATTTGGATCTGGATCCTCGCCTCTCTTATAGGCAGCTTATTCGCGCAGCTAGGGGGAAAAATGTAAGAATACCCTGGCTTTTCGCATTCATACGACACGTGGAAGAAGGCCATTATTGGACGTAGAAGCTAAGGAGCGCAGCATTTATGAAGCAACCGGACACTATCCGACAAACACATGGAGCGTGAAGAAGAACCCGCCTTGCAAACGCCGAAGACAACATACGCGCCGGACTCGTCGTCATTGAAGCCTGGTTCGGGGGCTACTGAGGGAGTCCTGGATTAGGGGGTGTCCGGATAGCCGAACTATCATCATCGGCCGGACTCCAAGACTATGGAGATAAAAGATTGAAGACTTCATCCCGTGTCCGGATGGGACTTTCCTTGGCGTGGAAGGCAAGCTTGGCGATACGGATATGTAGATCTCCTACCATTGTAACCGGCTCTGTGTAACCCTAGCCCACTCCGGTGTCTATATAAACCGGATGGCTTTAGTCCGTAGGACGAACAACAATCATACCATAGGCTAGCTTTTAGGGTTTAGCCTCCTTGATCTCGTGGTAGATTTACTCTTGTAACACATATCATCAATATTAATCAAGCAGGACGTAGGGTTTTACCTCCATCAAGAGGGCCCGAACCTGGGTAAAACATCGTGTCCCTTGTCTTCTGTTACCATCCGCCTAGACGCATAGTTCGGGACCCCCTATCCGAGATCCGCCGGTTTTGACACCGACACACACCTTGGAGCCGGCATTATATTTTTTCTTTTGAGGAAATTATGGTTTTTCATTGATTCGTGCCCTCTCTCCCTGGTTTTAGAGTAGACATTTAGGCAGAATCCATTATGCAATAGTTTGAATTGTAAACTGAACTATAAACTAAACGTCCAATGCGAGCCAAGAGGTATCCAACCCATCCAGTGAACAGCGGCATGCCGACAGGAGCTAGATGTCTACAATTCACGTCACAGCAAGGCATGAATTGACATAACTAGCACAGACAGGCAGCTCACCATGAGATGCTGGATTTTACTTTCTGGCGTTTCGATTGCGATCCCGTCAACCAATCGACGCAATCATCCCTGCTTCCTTCAGGATGCGCAAGCTGCCACTTGAACACACGTTTTTTCCATTCTCCGATCAGTGGTCTATCTGACTTCTGCATAATTTGCATTATGATCTTGCCATTGACCAAAGGCTCCAACTTCCACACCTCACTGAGACCTAGATCAGTTATGGAACGCTCAACTCTCATGTACTGCTCTTTCCTCCGATGCAGCTCATCCTGCTGCTGGCTGAGTGTGCCGCCAGCATTTTCAGCTTCTGGATGAAAGATAATGGATATAGCAAGTGCCACCCGCCATAAGTCCTTTATTTCATTAAGTACGACAACTGCATAAACCCGCTTCCATGTGTCCATTGGTATATCATGATATACATCTTCCACCTCCTCCCTGACAGCTCGCGAAGCGACATTCGATTCAAAGAAGAGCACTAGATCAGCAAACTTTCCGCTGGCAGCATGCACGTCCAGAACCAATTTAGCAACACATGCTGGCAGCTTTAATGACTCCTGAATAAGATAGCTAGTGACAGCAATCTTCTTAGAATTTTTATTCTAGTAGAACATCTTTTGAAGGGGAAAAAAGAGTGCACTATAGAGGTAAAGCTTTTCCTCTTCATCCAGCAGCATGGGATGAGAAACACCGTTGTGCACAGAAATCGCAAAGTTCCAAGCTGATTCAATGTGTGAAACACAACAGCGATCACAATTGTCAAAAACTGGAGGGCTGCAATTTTTGGGGAGAGCAAATGCAATATAAAATAGCCCCAGATCACGAATGTAAGACATTGCATCAGCTGAGTGTTCGCCTGACATCATAAGATCAATCTCCTTCCCAACACGTTCTTTGCTAATCTTGCAACCAAGTTCCAACTTCACCTTTTCGTCCGAAGCAGCTTCTTTCAACCTATCGGATAATGTAAAGTTGAATCTAGCGGCAAATCGAATTGCCCGAAGAACTCTAAGTGGGTCATCCAAGAAGGTAGCTTCGGCATGTAAAGGAGTATCAATAAGACCCTTGATGAGGTCGTCGATACCTCTTTTAGCAAAATCTTCCACAATGTTGTCGTTGATGTTGAAGAATAAACTATTAATTGTTAGGTCCCTGCGGTGGGCATGTTCTTTAGGAGTGGCGTCCTTCATGGTGGGAATGCGGCTGCTTTCTGCATATTTTTCAGACCTCAAGTTAACAAAATCAATTTCTCTGTCGAACATATACGTCTTAGCAGTTTCCAAGTGCTTGGATTTATCCGGATTGCTGCACAAAAAAGGTAAGATATAATTCAAGTTAAAGAACAGCCATGGCATCTCAAAAAACATGTGCCAAAGTGTCATAACAGTCACGAGGAGGAGGATCAGCATACCAGGGGATAACTTTGGTTCCTCGTTTCTTGTCCCCCTCTCCTATGAGCTTTAGGTAGGTGTCTACTTTCTTGGAGAAATCCTGGCCCGTGATATTATCAAGGGCAATGTCAATGTCAGTAGGTTGTTTCCCTAGTAGCTTGTCCCGGACCCAGCCACCGGCGAGGCGAAGCGTAGTGCCAAGGCGGTAGTGACGGACGACATCACGAAGCCGTAGGAAGATCTTCTCCTCTTCCTCTGATAGCTCTAATTTGAGTATCATTGCCTCCTGGAACTGCTGCAGCGAAAACCTCCCACGGAATCGAGATGGGCGGAATCGATGGATGGGACGGAGACAGGCAAATTGGTGTCGGCTTCGCTGTCGATTCGCCCGTCGAATTTTCGCAGGCAGGCAAACCCTAACCCTAGATAGTTCCCGACACCACCGGCGTTTGATTGGGGAACGGAAGGGAAATCGTCGTACCCACGCGGGGTGCACAGACGAAACCCTACCACGCCAGGGGTTCTCCGCCGCCGCCGAATGCGAAGTAGGGTCGGAGGTGGAGCGTGTTTGATCTGGAACGGGCATTCTATAGTACTGCAGGTAAAAAAACATGCGTCATGTACCGTGTCCGGTTTTGGGTAGCTTCTGGGTTTCCAATGATGTTGTACACATAAAACGAGCACAACAATGCATGGCTTCGATGTTGATGTACGGCGGCCACGAGCCCAAACACGGGAACATATATAGGCGCTGGGTGCCAAGTGAGGGCCGCCGAGCCTTAGATAGAATGCTCACGAATTACCAGCGGTAGCGACGCCAGTCGGCCGGTAGAGTATGACTGTATGAAGCAGGACATTGGCAACAGCGGCCATGGCCAAGCTGCCCGTGGTGCTGTCAAGCATCGGCATGGCGAGCCAAGCAGCGGCCAAGTAGCGAACTAGCGATCGAGCCGGGCTGAGGCATGGCCGGCCATGGCAGCGTTGTCTTCGACGGAGCTCACCATGATGAGCCGGCGAGGACGTCAACTTCGTTCATCTCTTCCTGTAGTCTGTTCATAGTTGCCATAAATTTGGGTCGATCGGGTCGAGGAACGGGGTCGCGGGACGCGGATCGTCGCGGTTGGAATCGAGGGTCGAAGGCGGCTACTCTTCTTCGGGACACTATTTGGGATCGTGGGACGCGACCCCGCTACAACCGAGTCGAAAATCCGGGTCGATATATTCCTACATCCCCAGAATTTGCGCGTCCAATAACTATTTCCATTAAATTATCATCATTAAAGGCTCGTAAGTCAGATGACGGCTGCTTCGGCGTGATTTTCTCAACTGCCTGTTTCTTTCACACGAAGCGTGATGTTCCTCTCCAATCCCTCTATTGTCTTCTTCTCTTCCTTGGCAAAGCTTATGCCATGGATCCATGTCCAATCCTCTAGCCGTCCAGCACTCTCCACCTTCCAGCCACGGATTCTCAAGCAGGTTGGCGATCTCGTTTGATGTTCGGAGGGAGCGGGACTGGAGAGGCCGAATATGGCAGCGGACAGCTCCATGGCCGGCCGCCAGCGGCCAAGTGGCAGATCGCCCCGCCCTAGTGCCCTGGTAAGGCTCAATTTCTCACGAATCTCCATACATACTCTTTGCTTCTTCCATACCAATCCGGATCAGCACCCATCGATCGGGATCCCGACCCATCCAGCGACCCAGCTCGACCCTACCTCGTCCCCGACCCTCGATCCGGGTCGATCGACCCCGGGTCAGGGATCGCACCATCGACCCGTGAACCAGGCTACTACTCTGTTGGCGCCGAGTACTAGCCTAGTGTCGTCTTGTCGATGCGGGCGAGCTCGACGTCACTGTTGTCCGTGATGTCTGCGGCGATCGCCTCGCCACAGCCACCGCCATGGATGACAGATGGGCGGATAAGTAGAAGGTAAAAGTGATGGCCGAGATGGCGAGCAGTAATCAGTGGAGACGCACAGGCATCACTGAGCAGATGGCCATGATAGCCTTGCGATCTTTTCTGATACAAGGCACCACCCTTCATGTACTCGTCAACGCCGAGTCGACGGCTTCCCAGAGCTCATTGTCCTCGAGCGTCCACTCCATCATGGTCGCCCACATGGTGTAATTTTCACGGTTAAATCGCGGATATACGGATCTTGCCGGAGCAACAATTACTTTAGCCGCACAGGAGTACTCTGCCAGCTGCTTGGTCTTGTCCTTGTCGTCGTCTGACATGATCTCCCATTATTAGAAGAGATCAACCTAGCTCTAGATATCAATTGTTGGCCCTTCTTGATGCCGAGTACTTTCCAATGACGGCAATGACCGATGACGAACGACGATGACAAACAAAGCTCGCTAACAAACTCGACGAAGTGTTTTACGCCGAGTTGCACCGTAGTACTAAGCTGGCCACCTGATGCCAAATCGATCCTTGTACCTTGTACGTGTGTGGCACTTCTAGCTGCAATCGATCAACTTGATTGATCGTCTAGCTAGTTCACCTATACGGCGCAACACAAGAATCAATTTGATTGCCACACGCATGTCTCATCTGTGTTGTTTTCTTTTTTCGAGGGGAAAACCTGTTGCCATCTTATTAACTAGAAGGACGCGTCTAGGGAGCAGTCGGGTGCTCCCTAGCGTTTCCTGGCAGCCAGCCCAAATATAGCAAGTTTCTGTCCACCTTTCCAGGATAGAAAAGCATCTGGTCACTTCTCCCAATTCCCGCAACCAACCATCGAGCGGGCAAAATCACCTGGTCCCCCCCTTCGTCCGATCCCTCCCCCACCCCTGCGCGTCTTCTTTTCCCCTTCTTTTCTCCTCACCTAACCCCCAGCCCCATCTACTCCTCTCCCAAGCCAAAAAGGACAGCACGCCCCTTCTCCCTTACCACTTCCAGATCCAGAAAACCTTCACAGCCCTCCAATGGCGGCTCCATTAATGTATCTTCTCTAGGCAAAATCAAGGTGCCTCGTTCCTGATTGCCTTGCAAAAGGCAAAAAAAATCAAGGCAAAAAGGTCAGATTTAGCTCACTTCCAGATCCCCCTCCTCTTCCCCCATGATTTGTACAAGGCTGTAGTTGTGCAAAACATTGTGTAAAAAAGATGTGATGTTAAGCATGTTTAGTTTGATGTTTAGGCAAGTTTCAGCCCCCTGATTTGGGCAAAATTTAATAGTGTTGTGCACCCTAAGTGATAGTTCTTGCCAGTTTTCAAATTCTGTTTGCAAATCTGTTGCATATGAACACATTTGTAATCTGTAGACAAAAACACTAGGGGGAAAAACAGTGCTATGATGATTATGATCTATTTCTGATGTGTTCCAGGTCTATTAATTGCTTATGAAAATGTTATTGGCAAATTACACATACTGTTTGAGCAAAAACAGTGCTATAATGAGGCAACTAAGTATATGTATGCACACAAGTTTGGAAACTTATGACATGGCAAATCATGAACACTTTTGAAACTTATAAGACAATTATAACACGATGAATACTGAGATCACTATGGAAAAAAGGCAAAAAAACAAGGCTTTTTCCCCCTAGCAGATCTTTTTGGAGCATGTGGACCAAAAACAAATGGCAGATTGGAGCAACTTGCATTATAGAATTAAGCTAATGATGTCAAGGAAACTCTTGAAGAAGCTAGAAAAAGATTCCTCTTGATCATTTGTTTCCATTATTCCATGGTTTCAATAGTAAAAAAACACTAGAAGAATAAATGTAACTAAAAATTGCAACTAAAAAACAAGAGACAATTGTGTAGTACGATTTACCTTTGTTACAGCATATCCTTCACCATGATCCAAGAAAGGTTGGAAAGTTGCCAGAATGCAATTGCAAATTTATTAGTATTTCATCCTGCAAAAGAAGGAAAAAAACAAAAAAAGCCATATACCAACAGCTATCAACTGCAAAACGTTACTTCAAAACATACTGAGAATATCCAAAACAAACAAAAAGCTTGCTGCTATAAAGATGAAACCTAAAACTGTCAACTTAAGTTTTTTCTAACACAAAAACATAGGTACTGAAAGCAGAAATAGTCTGAATATAAAAGAGCGATCATGCCCATAACTGCTAACTTGAGTTTTTCCTAACATTAAACATGCTATAATCTCTCTGATTTGATAGTGAGTTCCATTCTGAAGACACTTCAAAGTAGCACTTCTATGGCAGGATGCTTTGCTTCCCCAAAATCAATGTTGCCTGCATTTAAGAAAAACAAAATAAGAAAATATATTATGAAACACAAAAAACAAGCCTATGTTATATGTACAAACATGATTCATTAGTACAAAAAAAACCATGCATTTCCTGAAAATAATATATTGCCTGACATATATAGTTTGTCTTGCCTGGTTATATGATTTGGATTGCCTGATAGTGCACTTTGAATTGTCTGGTTATGTTCAATTGCATCCTTAAAAAACACAAAATGAATGCTATCTTGTGACTCTGGTGTGCTTGCGTTGCTGTGTTGTTTGCTTGCCTGAGTTTGGTGTGGTACTAGCTTGCCGCAACAACGTAAATTGCTTTAATTTTTCTGGTTGAAAAAATGCACAGGTTGAACATGATTGAGCTATTTTTGTGTGCTTGGGTAGTTGTGCTATTGGCTTGCCTGTATTTATTGTGCTACTTGCTTACATCCCTGTGTTGACTTGCTTTAATTTTTTCCATATTGAAATAAATAAACAGGTTGACAATGATTGACCTGAATGAGGAACCAGCTGAAAATAATGATGATCCATTGTACTGTACACAACATGCTGCTGGAAATGCAGAATTTGTGGCGGAATCACCTAATCCCCCTATCATGCAAAGAGTCGATGGTGCTGCTACAGAAGCAATGGAGACAGATGGGCAGTCAAGTCATGGGGGGCGTGCTCCGGGCTATACACAAGTACCTACAACTGTAGCAGCTGGGAGTGATGCCTATACCCTTGATGGCACAGGTGCTGCAGGTGATACCGATGGAACAGTTGGTAATGGTTTGGGTGCTGAAAATGATGATGAAGCTTGGTCACAGCCCAAGGAGCCTTACGTGGGCATAAGGTTCAACACTTTGGAAGATGCCAAGGTACATTACAATGCATATTCCTTGCAAATGGGTTTTTCAATCAAAATGAATAGTTCAAGGAAGGATATGAAAACTAGGGAGTTGATAAAACAACAGTTTGTTTGCAACAAGTTTCGAAAGCCTGATGTTGATGACGGAGGGGCAGAAAAGATTCCCGTGCTAGATGACATTGTTGAGCAAGCAAAAGATGATAATGAAGATGAGGCTATTGTCTTTCTTGATGATGATAGTAAGGGCAAAAAGAGGAGCAAGAAACGAAAAAGAGATAAAATTGTGCAAACTGATTGCAAAGCTAAGATGATTGTGAAGGTAATAGATGGCAGATGGGAGGTGATCTACTTTGTTAGCAAGCACAACCATCCGTTGATTGACAAGCCATGTTTGACTAAGTATTTACGATCACACCAAGGGATACCGCCAGAAGAAAGGGCCTTCCTTACTCACCTTCATAACTGCAATTTAACTACAGGTTTTGAACCACACCCACCTCCCCCCTATCTTCTAACTTTAAGAACTTGGACATGCCTACTGGTTGTGTGTTTCTTAGCCCATCAACAAGTACCTGATTTTGCTTGAAACATGTCACTAATTTGCTTCAAACATATGCCTTAGTTGCTTGATAGTGACACTCAATTGCTTATAACAGTGCAAAAAGAGATAAAATGCCTAATTTGTTTCTGGATGCTGGACTTGCCTAATGTTTAGCTACTTCTTGCTCAATGCAAAAGTTCCTACTTGCCTAGTTTTTTTATAAAATAAATTTGGTATTGAATCTGAACTTGCCTATGATTAGTCTCTTTGTAGCTAAAATGTACAATAGTACTTGTTTCTGGATGGGGTCAACTTGCTCACTAATGCATAGTTACCCCCCTGGTTTGTTTTGTGTATTTTGCTCATGTGTTGCCTGAGGCGTATGGTTGTAGTTGCTTGTATAGCTTCATGAATTGCCCAAGCTTTGCATTTGAGTTGCCTTGCTGAAAACAAAAATGAAGCTATTTTTGGCGCTGTTTTTGTGAGGAAAAAGGATTGACCACCATTGTGACTTCATGTCAACAGGTCGTATGATGCACATCATGTCAGATTTCTATGGGACAGAACTCATTGTACCTTATAGCAGTAAGCACATTACAAAACTCAAGACGCTCTTGAACAAGGATGATACAAAAGAAGGGGATATGATAGAGACAGTTGCTTACTTTAAAGATCAGCAGAGAGAGGATCCAGATTTTTTTACAAGATAAAATATGATGAGGAAGACAGGGTTAAGAATATTTTCTGGGTCGATGGTGCAGCAAGGAAGGCGTACGTGGAATCTTATCATGATTGTATGTCCTTTGACACAACGTATATGACTAACATGTACAACATGCCCTTTGCACCATTCATTGGGATTAACAGGCATGGGCAGTCATTCGTGTTGGGCTGTGGCTTTGTTAGGCAAGAGTTGGCGTCAAGCTTTGATTGGCTATTCCAAACCTTCCTTGAGGCAATGCATAATGTAGCACCCACCAACATCATAACCGACCAAGACATCGCAATGGCACAGTATATTAAAAAGATCTTTCCTACAAGTGTGCACCGCTGTTGCCGCTGGCATATTATGAACAAAGCACAAGAAAATCTTGGAGCATTGCTGGGGCGAAACCCTGGCTTGTCCTAAGATTTCCACAACTGTGTTGACTTTAGCTTGACGCCGGAAGAATTTGAGGCAGGGTGGTGTGAGCTGATGATGAAGTATGAGGCTATGACTGACTCTCACTTCGAGAATCTATACAAGTATAGAGAGACATGGGTACCCTGCTACTTCAAGCACCAATTCTTCCCTTTCTTGCAGTCAACTCAACACAGCGAGGGGTTCAATGCTGTCCTTAAGCGATATGTGAACCCGCACAAGTCCATTTTGAACTTTGTGAAGCAATATCAGAAAATCCAAACACACATACTAGTCTGGGAGGGTTCAAAAGACTACAGGACATCACATTTACAGACTGAAAAGTGGTCATCTTACCCAATAGAGAAGCAGGCGTACGGATCGTATACTAGGGACTTGTACGAGAAGTTTCGTGATGAGTTTCAGTTGACTACAAGGTACAATGTGCGACCGCATGGTGAAAACTTGTATGAGGTTTATCCCAATCAAGAGTGGGTTGCCAAATATGGTTCTAGGGGCTATTTTGTCACGGTGGAAGCTAGTGCTGGAGACTACAGATGTGACTGCTGCAAGATTGAGAGGGACGACATGCTTTGCTGCCATATCTTGAAAGTTTTCAACCAACTTGGTGTTGATGAAATCCCAGCGCAGTACATACTTAGAAGATGGACACCTATGGCAATCCCCAACGCACCCCCTGCTGTCGAAGAGCAACCTGATGAGATGCCACTACAGTCGAAGAAGGAACTCAGGCATGCAAATTTGATGATGGATTTTGGTAGTCTTGCCTGGGTTGCTAGTGCGTCAGATGCTGCAACGGATATTGTAAAGAAACATATGCGTGGTGCGTGTCATGAAATCAAAAATCTCAACATGTCAAAGAAGAAGAAAATGGCAGCACCAACAAGTGGGCCCTCTGGTGGTCCTCCACCATCAGCTGATGGTTCTGCGCCACCACCGAGTAAATCTCGGGCAACTGGTGGCCCTGCGGTGCATCTTGAAGGGCCTGCACAAGCCCCTTCTGGATCTGGACAACAGCGACCTACTTCTGCGCCACCACCGAGTAACACTCATGCAACTAGTGACCCGGCGGTGCGTCCTGACGAACCTGCACAAACCTCTTCTGGACATAGACAGCAGCGATCTACTTTTGCACCGCGGAGAAAAAATGCACCAAAATAGCTGGCAACTCTATGAGTGAGGATGGACACCAACAAACAGCGTTCGGGGCTGCAGTGATGCACGGGGGGGCTGTACCACTACCCAGGAGCCCTCCCGCACAAAGCTGCTGGCATGTACAGCAACTGTCGGGATATGTGCCACTAAACAGTGGAGGAACACCGCACCTTTCAAGGGGCTCAACAATGACAAGGCCTATGCAAGCGCTAAGAGGAGCTGCGCCACAACTTTTGATGCATACGTCACTAGCAAGAGGTCCTGTGCGACCTCCTATGGGTCCTAGACCAGCAATTTGGCCTGCACCACAAATTATGGGGGCTATACAACCACCGCGGGGGCCTAACACGGCAAACACAACCTATGTGGCTAGTCCTGGACTGGCACCATTGCCTGCATCATCAGCAACAGTGGATGGCAGGTATGGACAGCACCCAGGTTCTTCAACTACACAAGAAGAAAATGCCAATGCAATTCCATCTCCTATTGTGCAAGCTCCTGGTGGACATGCGCACCAGCCGCTCAGTATGGCATCTCTACATGTAGCTGTTGCGGCCGCACAAGGTACTACGATGGTTGAACCACACTTTGGAAGACCTGCTACCACACTTGGCCCTGCAATTCCTAGAGACCCTCCAAAATCAACAACAAAAGGGAGGGCAAAGTCAAAAAGAATTCAATCAACACTTGAGTTGCATCCGAAGAGAAAGAACAAGTGCAACTATTGTGGTTCTTTTAACCACAATGGTGCAAGCTGCCCGACCAGATTGGTGTAATGGTCAAACAGTGACCAGATGGCTGAAAAGATGTGTCGAATGGAATTGACAAATTAAACTATTTGTGGGTCTATATGTTTGAACATCCCTAAACTATTATTTCTGGTTTACAGTTTCTTGTGGCTAACTTGCCTCACACTTGAGTTTGAGTTGCCTGGTTATAAGTTTTGAGTTGCCTGTTGTGTGCTTTGAATTGCCCCGCAGACACCCTTGATCTCCCCATAATGGTTGAAAACTTACATAAGATTCTGCAATGCTAAAAATGCAACAATTCCCTGGTTATGTAATGATCATAGTATTTTTCTTTTATGGGTTATTCTGAATAACTTGCCTCACAGTAAAGCTTAAATTGCATGTTTATGCAATTGAGTTGCCTGGTCCAAGTTCTTATGCAGGAAACTCCCCCCTCGGCAGTCCAAAGTTCACAAAAGAGCAAAGAAAACAACACATGCATTTACATGGATGTAGTGTGCGTGAGGGGAGAAAAAACTGACATATGCTAACTTGAGTATGGTTTTCCATGGAGCCTTGTTGTTGGCGTTGTCAACCTACGCGTTAGTCAATTGTTTCCTTATGCTTGGAATATCCTCGGCTCTAAAATTTGGAACAACCCTTGCCTCCCAACCATTTGCTAGCGTTAGAGCAAAAACACCACAGTCGAACCTAAACAAAAATTGAAAAAAGAACTTTTCTAGTTAGCTAGCTTCCTCTATGTAGTAGTGTGTCACTTGTAAAAAACTAAACAAAACCATAGTTCATATGTGAAAAGAAGTGGATGCTTACTCATTGTATTGTTTTGGAACGTCGATGTTGGTAAGCCCAAAGTCATCCTGCGAGACGCAGGAACTGGCGTAATGCTCTTCCCATAGAGACCGAAAACTTGCAACCATTTTCCTTGCGCAAACATCTAAAGCCTTGTTTTTTAGCGTCCTCCAAGAATCAAGAGCTTCAAAACGTCGATCCCTTATGTTCACGTTAAAAATCCAGTAATGATTGCCTGTTTTAGGCTTTGTCTTGTCAATGTTCTCTAAAACTGGGAACATAATCTGTTAGAAAAAAACAAATGGGGTTAGTATAAAAAAATACAATACTAGAAGCTGGACTTAAGCAACTTTTTCTGTGTGCTCTCACAAATTAATACATGTACTGAAGAAGCAAAAATGCACATGCAAGTCTTGTACTTGTGTGAGTAATTTGCCAAAAACAGAAGATGCATAGGCAAGTTATGTACTTATGTAAGCAACCAGCCAAAAATGCACAGGCAAGTTATGCACATATGTAAGCAACTTGCCACAGAAAGAAATTTCATGGGTGTGGTCAACTTGCCCCCCCCCCCTAAGAAATTTACATTTGTGTGAGCAAAATTTTTAGCATAAAAAGTCATATATAAAAGATGCATTGGTAAAAAGTAAAGAAACCATTGACTTACCATGTCTTTACGGTACAAGCGATTCGACTTCTTGAACCGGGAAATGAGCTCCTTGCCGTTCAATTCCATGTTTTGCATCTGAACCTGATGTAAAAAAGAATACAGACATGACCATGACCTTTCATGAAAAAAGAAAAAGAAAGAAACGCAAAACTACACTATTAGTTGCTTCGCGTTTTCTTACCGAGAACCTGACGGGCATCACGAGCTTCTTTGAGTCTGGTGGCAAGTTCATCATTATAGTCTCTATACCAACTTCCATTACATGGCTCAAGACAAAACCTTCCTTCTTCATTGAGTTTGCGAGCTCCCTGACTGTGACAAAGTACTTGCCATATTCAATTACCCTTGCGCTGCATGAAAAAAAAGAGAGATATTCAGCTCACAAATTCCTTCCATAATTTGCCTACCACCATTTCAACTTAGGAAAAACACATGGGGGGCATGGTCATATCAAGGAGAGACTATTTCAAAAAAAGAATTTCACACTAAGCCAAGTTGCCTGATTCCATAAATGGGTTGCTTGTAAACACAATTTGAATTGCCTGGATAACATGATAGACCTTGCCTGGGGGCAAGTGCATTGTGCAAAAGCTGACAAAAAGAAATGCAGTAATATACTGTCATACCTGGTATCCACATCTGGTGATTCTTCTTTATTAATTCTTCCATGCAAAATAACTGATGCATACAATCTATTTGCTTCGGGTTTGGACATGTAGACTTTCTTCTCATTATAGTCAATGAATGGTGACCTCTTGCAAGGAGGTGGCTTGATAATCCTTCTCTTGAATTGATGTGGATGCATCTCTCCTGAGCTACTACTGCTGTAAATCTTGTTGCCTGACCCCACTTCTCCTTGGTTAGAACTTTTTTCAGGTGTTTTGTACGCATTTCCTTCTGCTTGCACACACGGTTCATCTATGCCTTCAACGTCCCACAGATAATCATCATCGGTTATATCGATGATTGGCTGGTTATGTACTGGGAGTTCCTTGAACTCATGCTCTGCAAATGTGCTTGACCCAACATGTTGATGTGCTGTGTTGTCTGCAGATCTTGTGGGTAAATCATCTATGCCTAGATCGAAACTTGGTGCTAGGCAGTACTCTCTGAAAAAAATCATTTGATCGTTCGGTGTCCCTTTGCTCAAAATGTTGTTCATCTTTATTTGTTGAGCTGTGATTTGTGGAGTTGGATTGGGCATTCTTGATGTTTGGATCAACGCACCATGCAAACAGCTCACTCACAGCTAGAACATTGATTTCTAGTGCATTGGTTGCCTTCCCACTAACACGCATGAATTCGTGGTACCACTCCTCCACATTAGAGAAATGGTAAGTGTTCCCCTGGCCAGTTGCTTCTACTGCTTCTGGAACACTTGTGGCCTCAGGTTGGGCAAGTACAGTTGAGCAGACAGGCAATTTCCCTAGGGCTCTTAGCAACTTTTGTTCTGGACTTTTTCCCATGGTTACAGCTTCGGGCAGGTCTTGTATCCTATTGATCTCCGTACATGACACCGGAGGGATGTTCTCTTTCTCCTTTTTGTGTCCTGCATGATTTAATGCTCGAGCCTCAGGTGATGCCTTGAAGTCTTGCACCTTGGCCCTCTAGATACCATTGGCTGACTGCATCACATTTCCCCGAGACGGGAAAGGCACTTGACCATTTAAGTCACCTAGTGGTTGTGTTCCGTTGTGGTTTCCTGTGCTTACTAGCACTGTGGGTCCCTTCTTGAGTTGTACTGGCCTTAGTTTTGTGGGGTCCAGTGTTTCCTCTGCAGAACTTGCTTGAAAAACAGCTGGTCTTGATTCCTCCTTAGACTGAGTTGCCAGAATATGTGATCCACTTGCTTGACATTGGGAATGAAAATTACCCGACTGCTTTGGATCTACTCCTGTAGGTACTGCCTCATCTCCAACTTTGCTGCACGGGGGTGCTGCAGAGCTTGATGGTGTACTCTTTACCACCTGTGTTTTGGCATTCCCATGAATTGCCTCTTTTGTTTCAGATTTTTCCTGTTGTTGCTGCTGAGAAGGACCATATTTTTTCATGGCTGACTGCCTTAACTTTCCCCCTTGGCCGTAACCGGGATTTTCGGCACGATATGCTTGCGGAAGCATTGCTGTTTCGTTCATCACAGATGGCTCCAATACGAAACTGACAGTTTTCTTCATCTTGTTTGATGGAGGGAGTGGTGGTAGTTGGTTTCGACAAGTAATCTTTTGTTTTGTAGCTTCATTTAGAGCGCCAAATTCTCTCATTATTTTCTGCCGAATCGCCTTTGGGCATATTTCCTTGTGGTTGAATGTGAAGCCCAAATCCAAGTCTTCCCTCCTCAACAACTCTTCGAACATCCTCTTCGCTTCGGTTGCCATGGATATGTCATCAATATTCCACATTTCTTTCACTTCAAAAACAGGAAAGCATGGTTCCAGGGAAACAGCAGTTTTGAGTTCTGTCATCACAAGGTCTCTCATAGAGATCCTATCTGCCTCATCCAATCCTTTTGCCTTTCTGTCCTTCTTCTTTTCAATCAGAAATTGCAGCGTGCATTGTTCATCATCATCACTGCTTGGGTTTTCAGCTGCGGGATCCTCGTCCCGATCGGAGCCACCATTGCTGCCTGAACCACCGTTGCCACCTCCATTGTCATCTTCATCATCTTCATCCTGCTTCCCCTGCCCATCATCTTCCTTGTCTTTGTCATCCCCATCACCTTCTACATCGTCATCGTCCTCCTTTCCTTCATCATCTTCTTTTTTGTCATCCTCTTCTTCTTCATCATCATCATTGTCCTTGTTCCCCTTAGTTCCGTCTTCCCTCCCCATGTCAGCACTTACCCCCCCCCCCCCATGGTGATCAACCGTTTGTCGTGCTCCCTGGCTACTTGATTTCCGCTGAACTCCACTTGATCCATCATGACCATCATCGCTGTTTGAACTGCCACCGCTGTCGCTTTCATCACTACCTTTATCTCTGCCATCTCCCTCATTTTCACTGTCGGCTGCCTCACTGTCGTTGCTGTCTGAATTAAACGACTCCTCCTGACATGGTAAGCTATCTCTTCCGGCTAGTACTCGCTTGCTCCTTCTGTTAGACTGTCGCCTGCTTGTCTCCGCAGTAGTAGGATCTGCCTCCTTTGTCCCCCATTCATAATCATCTATCTTCCCAACCCCAGTCACGAGCTTCCCCACTGCATGAGAAATTACGGAACACATTCCGTGCACCAACCCTGTGAGCTTCTTTTGCTTCTGTAAAACATAAAAGTGGATGGTAGAGAACATGATAAGTACATATCTTCTATTGAAGATTCTGAAAAATGGTTGAATGTACAAATGGCAATAAAAAGGGGAACAACAGTGAGAGGAAAAAACAAGTGCTAGATAACTTACTGATTTGTCATATGACCCGGGCAATCTTGCGGCAACAAATTTGGTGATGTGGTCCATACTGCCAAACAAGCTATCATCCGCACACCGAGAAAACTCCGTCTTGAGCTGGTGGTTTATATCCAAAGAAGATTAAAAAAACTATGAGTGACAACAATTTTGGCACTCCCATACCAAAAAAGAACTGAGAAATGAAGAAAAATGGTATTACTAATAGTCTGAAAATTCCTGCAACCATTATGACACTTCCCCCTGTTGCCTACTATTAGTGGATACTGTAATCAACAAAAATGAAGAACTAGTATGCAAGTTGCTAGTTTTCAGAACATAAGTTGCTTGTGTTGTTGTATAAATTTGCTACTTTTCAACATGTAAATTGCACAGACAAAAAAAAGAGCTAAAAGATGTACTACAACAGCTACTATTGAAATACAACAACCCAACAAATCCTTCCTGTGAACATAATCCAACTATGTGCATGGCAAACGAAAAAGGTTCGAATAAGTCTGATAACTACTTGGACCTACTTGAAATATTTGTATGGCACTTGCCCAAAAAGATACATTACCTTGCATGCTCTTTGAAAGTGAATTGCCTACTCTAAAAATGGTAGTGTTGCCTAAAAACAATATGACAATAAATATATATCCTAAAACAGAAAAATTGAGTTACTCGCAATTGGCCATATTCTCCTGGAGCCTTCCTGTCCTTCTTGATAACTCTGGAGATTAAATCTGAATTCCAAACTGAAACCTTTGGTACCAAGTTCGGGATTGGATCATCAACATCCAGAGAGTCTAGGTACAACAGCTGTGTAGAGATAAGGAAAAAGAACAGAAAAGTTTAAGTTAGCTAGTGATTGCAAAAAGAAAAGAAAAGATAAGTAAACAATGGATGCTTAAAAAAACAAAACAGCTTGAAGCACTTACAACAAGGTGGAAAACACAACAACAAACAGCCTTCTTGTTGGCACGCCCCGAAGTGAATGCAAGCTTTAATTGATCAACAACAAACTGGCATATATTAGTTTCCGTTATTCCATTGACATCCATGACCGCCAGGAAACTCTTTGGGGAAATGCTCAAACTAGTTGAAGGGGCAAGGAAGCACGAAAAAACAAGAGCTAGCCAAGCGCGGACAAAGTCAGCATCATGAGATCCTCCCATGTCTACGATCATCTTGCACCATTCTGTGAGGGTTGGGGAGTTCTTCGATGTGATGTTGTAAATACTATACATTGCCTTTGTGATTTCAGGTCGATTCTCGAAGCACACCTTCCTGCCCCTGTTGGGCAAACCCCATATCATACGGACACTTGCAGCATCTACAGGAATCTTTCCCCTTTCTGGAATGACTATCTGCGAAATCTTCGGGTGGTAATGCTTCATTATCCACTGGCTAAAATCTCCAGGCATGCTACTCGCTGCAAGGTCCAGAACGCCACCAAATTCTTTTCCGATGATGACACGCTTTTGATCACGAACCAAGTCCTTGTTCAACTTGAAGAGCCTTGCAGGGGATGCCCTGTTCCTACGACCCTATTGCACATAGGGAAAAACAGAAAAAGGGAATTAGCAAAAGGAAAGGGAAAAAATTTCATCACAACATAGGCAACTTAGGCATCATTGCTGGGCAACTGCTCAGTGAAACTGAGGCAACTATGCAAAATACCTCAGTTCCTCCCGTCTTCTAGGTTTTGCTTTTGGAGGTTGGTCGACGTCTGCACATTCGACATTTTTATTCCCAACATCTGCAGCTTGGCTCTCGTTACTAATGATATCATCAGGGCGCTTCCCCCTTGCAGCAACTACTTTAGTTCTCATACACTTGTACCCAGTTATTGGTGCACTGCTCCGTGGCTGGAAGATGGAAACCACATAAATAAATAAAAAAATGGAAAACAAAATCTGTTATGTACAGAAAGAACATAAAAACTTTCTGAGCATGTGCACACCTGTGTTTGATGCTCTTAATTCCCATGAGATGCAAGGTCGTCATGACTTGATCCAGCAGGTCTATCCTGTTTTGACTTATGACTTGTCCCAGACATCTAATTTCTGCTGCATATTTAAAGGACAAACAGTGAGATTCATCATAAAAATGATTCTGAAAAGAACTCTATATCATCCAACAAAATTCGTTTGACTAAATTCTTACTAAACTAAGCAAACAGCAATTTAAAAAAAGTTGGCAATGAAAAGCGTTGTAAACTATATGATTTTCACTATATTACAAAACTATCCTATAATTGACCCTATTACCCTCCCTCTACATTTCCTATAGAATCTGAAACAAATCAAGGCACCTAGAACAAAAAATCACAGAATGAATTCTCGTGAAATGCTTAAAACTGTCCTACAAAATAGGGCCAATTATAGGGCCACCCTATTAACCTCCCTCTATTGAATTACTTCCTACCTCACGCACACACAAAAAAATCACATGTTGTTCTGAAAAAAGTGTATATAATGCAACAAATTCATTTGACTAAAATTCTTACTAAACTAAGCAAACAACAATTTACAAAAAAGTGGACCCTGGAAAGGGTTGTAGGGTTGTAAACTATCTGATTTTCACTATGTTACAACATTAATACAAAAGTACATACAAAAAACCTAAGTAAAACATGACTACAAGGAGCAACAAACAACTGTTGCACATCAATCACCAGGCAACACATGTTGGCATTTCAGGCAAACGGCTAAGAAAGCTTGAGCAAGTTTGAGATTACACAAATGCAGTAAGAACATATGATGGCTGCTAGGCAACACATGTTGGCATTTCAGGCAAATGGCTAAGAAAGCTTGAGCAAAAGCCAGGCATTGCACAAAGACACTAGGCAAAAAACGGTTGAGGGCATGTCAGGGCAACTGACTAACAAAACTTGACCAAGCCAGGCACACAAGGCAACAGTTGACGGCAATTCAGGCAACTGACTAACAAAACTCCAGCAAAAAAGCCTGACAACTCAGTCACAAAACTTAAGCAAACTGACATACATATGTACAACTCAGTCAAAATAAACACGAGCGTCGAACCACAACACATAGACCTGATACACAAACATTTCAACAACAGGAACCTATAGCATAGTTGCATTTGTTGCATGAAAAAAAAATGCTAGGCAACTATATGAGCATCCTATGAGCAGTTGTTGCGCAAGTCAGTAGATCAACAAACTATGCATGAGAACATCTCCCTCCCTCTCCCTCCACACACCACGACATCCTATTGAGCATCACCAAGCCTTGAATGCACCCCAAATCCTATCTCACCAGCACCAAAACCAAAATCTAACGAGTGCTTAATCCGTTTCAAATCAGTTAACCTATGGATAATCTCTTCCTAATCTCTTACAATGGCAAAGGTACTCAGTGATTTCGCCCAAAACTCATGAGATCTGACAAGCCTACACAAAATGGGATCGAGATGAACTGACCTGCGATTCTGCCCTCCGCCAAGCAGCAAGGTGATTCTGCTCCTCCGCGCGAACCACACGGCGAAGACGCGTGCGTCGACCCTCCTCGCCCGCATCTCCGGCGCTGCAGCGCCTTCCGCCTACGACTGCTGCTGTATGTTGCGGGTGTAGACGTACGGTCTCGGTCGCCGCACCGACGCGCGCGTCGACCCTCCTCGCCCGTGTCTCCGGCGCTGCAGCGCCTTCCGCCTCCGACTGCTGCACCGACGTATGGCCCCAGTCGCCGCACCGACGCGCGCCTGGCCGATTAACCACTCCCCTGCACGCCGCGCACGCTGTCCCTTCCTCACTACGCCGGAAGACGGCCGCCGAATCGCCGCACCGCCACCGGCTGCTCCGGATTTGGGAGGAGCGCTCGGGGGCGGTTTCGAAATGGGGGGACGGGGAGGAGACGGAAGTGCGGAGGGGGGGGGGGAGAACTGCCTGGACCCACTACCGCTTCTCCACCCAACGGGACTCTTCACACGACGCCACGACCAGGTGCCACCTGGCGCACACGACGAGGCAGCGTCGGGTCGGAGCGATCGACGCGCAACCGCGCGATGGCGATCCGACGGCGCGCGAGAACGAGTGCTCTGTGAGACAAAGGAGCCAGCGCCCACTTTTTAGGATTTAGGTAACTAGAAACAACTGTCTCGTCCACTAATACAAACCGGTGGAAAAGTAGACCAAGTCTGGTAAATCTTATTAAGGCAGCCTTCCCACACCACTCGGAATTCATCCATTGATGAAAGAAGTCCCTTGATCTCTTCGATGAGGGGCCCCAGCCTGGACCTGTTCAACTCTTGGCACGTCAACTCTTGCATGGCGTCTTTGTTGTCCGTTTCCAAGATCATCTGTCGTGCGCCCATCTCCACCGCTAGCTGAACACCACGCCGTCAAGCAAGCAACTCAGCATGACCAGGGTCAGAAACCCAAGGAAAAAAAGATGCTCCTCCCAAGAACACTCCATGGTGATCGCGGACGACCGCTCCGCCGCCGCCTGACCCATCGGTCTTTGTCGTGGCTCTGTTAGTATTGACCTTCAACCAACCTTGGTCAGGAGGGCACCACGGCTCCGGTGGTTTTCCTCCCTTTGTGGATGCCGGTGAAAAGCGCGAGCGTCGGCCCACTCGTCCAATAGCCTCCATACACGCTCGACCAGAGATCGCGCATCTTCAAAGGACTTGCTATCTCTTGTATCATTTCGAGCAAGCCACATGTGATATAGTAGCATAATCATGTCTGCTTTATCGCCTTCCATGGCTTTACCAAACTAGTCTAGAATCCATAGCTTGAGTTCCCGCTGCGAAGCCCCAATCGCTGGTGGGCCAAAAAAATAGTCACCTCTTGCTTCATTTACCAGAGCCCAGCAGTGCCTGGCGCACGGGCAGAAGCAAAAGTGATGCAAAAATGTCTCCTCCCTCTCGCAAACTAGGCCTAAATGAAGTTACAAGGGGGTGGTTACATATATATACTAGTAGCTAGCCAGCCTATAACTAAATCTATTAGGCGATTGAGTCCTAGTCCAAGCCGGCTAGGAGACGGGGACGTGTTTAACTCTAACAATCACCCCTCCCCCCTAAACACGACGTTGTTACGTTACAGCTCCGACGCCGATCCTTCTTCGCATCTCAAAGAGATTCTCTCGATCCAAAGCCTTGGTTAGCACAGACGCCAGCTGGTCATTAGTGCAATCGTAGTTGACCTTCATCTTACCTTCTTTCGTGCGATCCTTTATTTACTGATACATCGTACCAATGTGCATGCTCCTGTCATGCTGCACTAGATTCTTGGGTAGAAAAGTTGTAGACTCACTGTCAACGTTGAGCATCACTGGTTCCGGATCTCGATTTCTGAGATCATTATGTAGCTTTATTAGCCACACACCTTGACACTTTGATTCACTTGAAGTCGATTTCACCACTTCATGCTTTGGTGATAGCCAATTTACTATGCTTCCGCCAAGGGAGTATGCTACGCCCGAGGTACCCTTATGGTTGTCAACAACTCTTTCCTTGTCAGTATCACTATAGCCGAGTAGTTTCACTATCTCATTCTTGCTCAACTCCAGATGAGGTTCCATTGAAGCGACAATATTTCATGCCATGGCTTTCAAGTGCCTTCCCTGTTTTATGCCCCCTGGTAAAGTGTGATCCCTTTCGGCTTTTGTTGTACCTCTATCCCGAGGTAGTAACTCAAAAGACCTAGATCAACAATCTTGAAAAGCTTCTTCATTTCTAGTTTGAACTTTGCAATCACCTCTTCATCTGCTCTAGTTATCAATAGGTCATCGACGTAGATGACAACTAGTAGACGATCCCTTCCTTCACCTCTCTTGTACAATGCATGCTCTAGTGGGGCTTTCTCAAAACCAAGAGAAATCATCGTCTGATCAAGTTTGATGTTCCATGCCCGAAGGCGTCGCCGTAGCCCGTTCAAGAATTTGTGTAACTTCAGTACTTTGTGCTCTTTGTCCTCTTTGATAATCCCGGTGGTTGGTTCACATAAGTGTCTCCTTGTAACTCTCCGTTCATAAACATTGTTTTTACATCCATGTGATGTATCTTCCATGATTCTTGAGCTGCAAGAGCGACAAGTAATCACAATATATCCATCTTTGCAATGGAACAGACACCTCTTCGAAGTCCACACCCTCCTCTTGCACGTAATTTTTAGCTACTAGCCTTTCTTTGTGCTGCACACAATTCCCTTCGGCATCATTCTTGACCTTGAATTCCCACTTGAGATCCATGGCTTTTTCATTGTTGGGAAGATCCACAAGCTCCCATGCATTTGTGATTTGACCCCAACTTCTCTTCCATAGCTTGACGCCAACACTCTTATGTATTTGTGTCCTGGAGTTTTGCATGTTTCTCGGTGCTAAGAGGTAGCTGGGAAACTGCAGAACCTGGCTCCAGGAGTCATTCCAAGCATGTGTAATGTGTTAGTGCTCTTACCTGCAAAAAATGTGTTAGTACTCTGAAGACTTGCAGCTAATCTTACCAATGCCTGAAGGATGCTCTACTGTTGCTTATATAGCTTTGATTCTTTTCGTGTTTTGTATCCACTATCTGAGAGTTTGTTACCATGTCGCGCATGAGTTGTTATCCTAATTCGGAGATGCTTTTGTCTTGTATGTATGCATGGCTGGACAATTTCCCTATCTTTTGTAGGGGATTTCTTTTCCTTTTTTGAGGGGGGATTTCCTGCCTATGGGATGGAGGTTGTATTTGTCTAATGGACATGTTATGCTTTTCCAGTCAGAAAAGAGAAGAGATGGAGCGGAATGCAAACTGGTCTCTGCATTTTGATTTTAATAGGAATCCTTACGAGCGTTCTTTTTATATACTGTTATCTAAAAATAATCAAGCTGTGGACGCCCCCAGCCGAGATTCTACAGGAACCCACTGCATGCTGTGATTTCTTTCATGACCCGTGGGAAACATGTAGAAAAAGGGCCATTTGTCCCGTTTCGTAAGGGCCTTCTATCCCGGTTTAAGAACCGGGACTAAAAGATCGTTACTAATGCCCTTGGCCTTTAGTCCTGGTTCTTACACGAACCGGGACTGATGGGCCTCCATGTGGCCGCTGCGGCCAGCCCAGGCAGGGGGGCCTTTGGTCCCGGTTAGTGACACCAACCGGGACCAAAAGGCATCCACGCGTCAGCAGCTGGCTGGAGCTGAGTTTGTTTCTGAAGGGGGTTGGTTTAGGGGTTTTGGGGGTTAATTTAGGTTGTTATTAGCTAGCTAATAGAGAGAAGTGTCCTCTCTTATATATCTCCGTGCTTAGCTTACCAACGCTGCTGCTATGCCTAACGTTAACATGGCTTAGATTGAAGTGAAGGCAACATGTGGTGCATGTCAAAAGTAATACTAATCCTAACTTGATCAAGTTCGGATTGTACTACTTTCGACATGCACCATATGCATGTTGCCTTCACTTCAATCCAATCCATGTTCATTTCACCCGCTGATATATAATAACTCTTCATGCTCGCATCATGCATCGTCATATATAATAACAAGTCCTACTAATTAATCATCATCATACAACTTCTACTCGTTATTAATAACAAGTCATACGATCATCATCCTCATAGTCATCGAACCAACCCTACTTAATTTTTCTTAGCACATGATCATCAGTATTAGGTAGGACCTAAATACCCTCTTTAAGGTAAAATAGCATAAAACAATATAGACCCCAACTCTCCATTATGGAGAATGAAGATCATCCTGTCTCCAATTATTGCGCTTCGCTTCCTTTTGCTTCCAAGAACCTCCTTACGACTGTCCATACATTTTTTCTATTCTTTGATTGTAATGTCTCCACTTCTTTAGAAACCCGGTATGGACAGTTGAGATTCGTAGGATGACCTGGCTGTATGTTCAAAACATCAAGGTGACCATGCTAATACATCAGGTGAGGCACACAATCATTCGGGATTATCTATTGAAAAATATAGTAATAACTTCGTAGTTAGCAATGATGTACTAGTTTTAGAAGTATGCAAAAGATGCATGGATGTCGTAATAGTAAAAAATCTTACCATGGTATCTTCATAGTAGTTATCGTAGTTCAACACGTGCACTAGTGGCACGTATTGGCCATAATGTTGAGGAGTTTGATTGTAGATATTGTAATTCTCAAGATCAGTACAAAATGCGATCAGATGATTTTTCTCCTGATAAGTTAATTCGGAGCCTTCGGTGTAGTAGATTCTGTCTACCATCTTCCGCATATTATTTGAAGAATGAAAATAAGCTGTTAATGGAAATAAGTTGTCAACTATTTTGAAATAAATAATATAAATTAGCTAATAACTATATATATTTCATAAACTCACATAGCGGTAGAATTGGAGGCGTATCAACAAGGACCCAAATGTCCATATTGTCTTGCTCGATTTTAGGATCACCAAGATCCATAGTGACAAGCATACCCTCATCAAAATCATACATCTTGCAAAGTGCTTCCCAATTTTTGCAACCAAAATGGGTTACACTCTCAGAATTGTACAACTTTACTTCAAAATCCACACCATGATGGGTCCTTAGGTGAATTTTCTTTGTTTCCATACTTTTATGGTCTTCCAAACCCACCCTCTCCAAGACATAGCGTCTGAAATATTTTTCATCGGTTTAATTTTCTTTCGTAATTAAGCTAGTCAAATTGGAAAAGATGAAAAATACACTTTGAAATAGTTGAAGTCGTGCTTAATTACGAAAATAAAACAATTTTTGTCGTTGCGTACCGTTTCAACATCGAAGGTCTCCTCGAGCTTAATGCTAAAGCGTCGATATTCGTCCAGCTCAAGAAACCTGTCGCACATACCTCGGTGGTCGTGGCACCAGTTGCACTCCCCCGGGCGGTTTTCATCGTCCGAGTACGACATTTCCTATGTTCATAATTCAAATATTAAACTTAGGAGTACTTTTCCAATTTGAGCATTCAATAAGCAAAACAAAATCGTAAAATAAAGTAGTATTGAATTCGCATGCATTCAATTATAAGCAAAACTAAATCATCTCTTGTGTCCTTACATCGTTGAATATTATCACTAATATTCCTCGAATACTATCATACATATAGCATCGCTAATATATATAGCTAGAACCGTAGCGCCCGACGGGTATCGGCACGGGCGGTGGACACCCAAAGAGAAGGAACCATCACAGGATCATAGCTCTAGTGAGATCCCTGAAGAACCTGCCAGGTATTGTCGAACCTGCTCTCCAACGCAACCATGTAGCGACGGACGTGCTCGTCCTCCTCGCTGACACGGTGACGTACCACCTCCGCGGTGTCCAGAAGCCTCGGCACCGTCACTAACCCACGCGACCGCCACCAAACAAGGATCGGGTCAACGACGGGCTGGCTCCTCACCAACCTACGCCCCCCGGAAGGTAGCACGTCTCAATACCAGCCCGGCGAAGCCCAGTCCCGGACATGGCCCCTCTGATCAAGCCAGCCTCCTCCGCCGAATCAACGACGAGGATGCGGGATATGCATCGTCGACGCCGATGCGGGAATAATTGCTTGAACTAAAAAATAAACTATTTCTATTAATTTTCTTGCTAAAAATAAACTACTTCTATAGTAAAATAAAGTAGTTTTATTAAACCAACTAGTTCAACTACTAAGCACTTACTATAAATAAAATAAAGTAGTACTTACTAAAAATAAACTACTTCTATAGTAAAATATAGTAGTTTTACTAAATCAACTAATTCAACTACTTAGCACTTATTATAAACAAAATAAAGTAGTACTTACTAAAAATAAACTACTTCTATATATAGTAAAATAAAGTAGTTTATTAAATCAACTAGTTCAACTCTAAAGCACTTACTATAAATAAAACAAAGTAGTATTGACTAAAAATAAACTAGTTTAACTAGTTCTATTATTTTTCTAACTAATTATATTAAACACTTTCTCTTCTTATTTTTCCTTTTTCCTCTCCTGTTTTTTCTTCTAAATATGAACATATACATAAATGACTTTGATCATACACAATTTTCCTATACATACACAATATGAACATATACATAAATTGACAATGAAAATTCTATGAAGAAAAAAAATCATTAAAATTCTATGAACAAAATTACAACAGAAAAAAATCATAAAACTTCTATGAACAGAAAAAATCATAAAAAATCGACATATTCTTTGCATATATATGAACATACGAACATTTGCATATTCAACAATAATATCATCAAAAAAATCTATGAACAGGAAAACATTCTAACACAATATGAACAAATTACAACAACTCAATTAACTACACATCTAAATTAGGAAAATTCATATATAGCTCACTGCGCAAGGGGGCGGCGACGAGGAGGCAGGGCCGGCACGAGGATGGCGACGGTGAGGGGCGCGGCGACGGGCGACGAGGAGGCAGGGCCGGCACGAGGATGGCAACGGTGAGGGGCACGGTGACGGCGACGGTGAGGGGCGCGGCGACGGGCGACGAGGAGGCAGGGCCGGCGGCGTCGGGGCAAGGGGGCGCGGGGCGGCGATGTCGTCTGGGTGGCGCGGGACGGCGTCGGAGGCAGGGCGACGATGGCGACAGTGAGGCGCAGAGGGGCAGCTTGGCGGCGGCGTCAGGGCAGGGAAGACGGACTTAATGAAAATGTTCGCAAGTGCTAGTTTTAGAGACGAAGCATTGGTCCCGGTTCGTGACAGAAACCGGGACGAATGCCACCTTTAGTCCTGGTTGGTGCTACTAACCAGGACCAAAGGTCTCTTTTCAGCCCAAAGGGCGGGAAGCAGAGGCCTGTGCTACCGGTTGGTGGCACCAACCGGGACTAAAGGTGGGGCATTGGTCCTGGTTGGTTATACGAACCGGTACCAATGCACCCCTTTAGTCCCGATTTGTGCCACCAACCAGGACCAAAGGCCCTGTGTTGCCCGCGTCGCGGCCAAAGTTTAGTCCCACCTTGCTAGTTGAGAGGGGCACGCAGTGGTTTATAAGCCCCACTGCCGCACCCCTCTCGAGCTCCTCTCGATTGCAGGCTTACGGGCCTAATTGTCACTGCTATGCCATATGGGCCTATTGGGCCTTCTACGGGCCTGAATCCTGGCCCATTGATGGGTTTCTAGTCGTATTCAGGCCGTGGTGGCCAAGTAGCTGGCATATTTTTTTATTTTTTTCCTTTTTTTTGTTTTCTATTTTGCTTTATTTATTTTGTTTTGTTTCTACTTACAAAAGAAACTTATTTATTTTATTTTGTTTCTAATTACTTATGTATTTTACTTTATGATAATTCTTTTTGCTATTAAAATTTCTAACAAAAAAAGGTTCTTTGTGAAAATTCTTTTGGCTTTTAATGATTTTGAACAGAAAATACTTTGATAATTTTAGTTGCATCAATTTTACATAATTTTATTTATGTTATTAAATTTTATTTTATTTTATTTTATTTTGTTTCTACTTATATATTTTATTAAAGCTTATATTATTTTGTTTGATCTATAAGACCCTGAAACTGAAAAGCATTTCAAATGAACTCTGAAAAGGTTGAAAGTTGGCATTGTATCATCATTTCATCCACATAGCATGTGCAAGAAAGTTGAGAGGGTTACGGCAAAAATTGGATGCACTTCGTGTACAAAACGGACAATCTCTTTCGAAGTATCAGGATTTCATACGGAAACTTGTCTGTTACAACAGTCATTTCAAATGAACTACGAAAAGGTTGAAAGTTGGCATGATATCATCATAATAGTTGTGGAGGGAAAGTCTTCACTTTTTCTTCGCTAGTGTCCTTTCCTTGTTGCGCCGTAACCATGGATAATCTTCATCATTTATCAGCATGCTCGGGTCAGCTTGACTTTGGAGGGAGGAATTTCATGAAACTTTTCATAATCTTCGGACATGTCTGTCTTACCCTCCACTTCCACGATGTCCCTTTTTCCTGAAAGAACTATGTGGCGCTTTGGCTCATCGAATGATGTATTCGCTTCCTTATCTTTTCTTTTTCTCGGTTTGATGGACATGCCCTTCACATAGATAACATGTGCCACATCATTGGCTAGGACAAACGGTTCGTCAGTGTACCCAAGATTGTTCAGATCCATTGTTGTCATTCTGTACTGTGGGTCTACCTGTACCCCGCCTCCTGACAGATTGACCCATTTGCACTTAAACAAAGGGACCTTAAAATCATGTCCGTAGTCAAGTTCCCATATGTCCACTATGTGACCATAATATGTTTCATTTCCCCTCTCAGTTGCTGCATCAAAGCAGACACCGCTGTTTTGGTTGGTGCTCTTTTGATCTTGGGCGGTCGTGTAAAATGTATTCCCATTTATCTCGTATCCTTTGTAAGTCAATACAGTCAAAGATGGTCCCCATGACAACGAGTACAGCTCAGCACAAACAGTGTTCTCACCTCTGAGACGTGTTTCCAACCAACTGCTGAAAGTCCTGATGTGTTCACTTGTAATCCAGTCGCCGCACTGCTCCGGGTGTTTGGAGCGCAGACTGTTCTTGTGTTCATCGACATACGGGGTCACCAAGGTAGAGTTCTGTAGAACTATGTAGTGTGCTTGAGACCAAGAATATCCGTCCCTGCATATTATTGAGTCCCCTCCAAGCGTGCATTTTCCAGTCAGTCTCCCCTCATACCGCGATTTAGGGAGACCTATCTTCTTAAGGCTAGGAATGGAGTCAACACAAAACCCAATGACATCCTCTGTTTGATGGCCCATGGAGATGCTTCCTTCTGGCCTAGCGCGGTTACGAACATATTTCTTTAGGACTCCCATGAACCTCTCAAAGGGGTACATATTGTGTACAAATACGGGGACTAGAATGACAATCTCGTCAACTAGATGAACTAGGACGTGCGTCATGATATTGAAGAAGTATGGTGGGAACACCAGCTCGAAACTGACAAGACATTGCACCATATCACTCCTTAGCCTTGGTATGATTTCTGGATCGATCACCTTCTGAGAGATTGCATTGAGGAATGCACATAGCTTCACAATGGCTAATCAGACATTTTCCGATAGAAGCCCCCTCAATGCAACCGGAAGCAGTTGCGTCATAATCACGTGGCAGTCATTAGACTTTAGGTTTTGGAACTTTTTCTCTGGCATATTTATTATTCCCTTTATATTCGATGAGAAGCCGGTCGGGACCTTCATACTAAGCAGGCATTCAAAGAAGTTTTCCTTCTCTTCTTTGGTAAGAGCGTAGCTGGCAGGACCTTCATACTGCTTTGGAGGCATGCCGTCTTTTTCGTGCAAACGTTGCAGGTCCTCCCGTGCCTCAGCTGTATGTTTTGTCTTCCCATACACGCCCAAGAAGCCTAGCAGGTTCACGCAAAGGTTCTTCGTCACATGCATCACGTCGATCGAAGAGCGGACCTCTAGGTCTTTATAGTAGGGTAGGTCCCAAAATATAGATTTCTTATTCCACATGGGTGTGTGTCCCGCAACGTCACTCGGAACAGATAGTCGGCCGGGACCCTTTCCGTAGATTACTTTTAAATCATTGACCATAGCAAGTACGTGATCACCGGTACGCATGGCGCGCTTCTTCCCGTGATCTACCTCGCCTTTGAAATGCTTGCCTTTTTTCGACATTGATGGTTGGTCGGAAGAAATCGACGATGGTCCAGGTACACATTCTTCCTGCATTTGTCCTGGTATATACTTTTCGTGTCAGCTAAACAGTGCGTGCATGCGGGGTATCCCTTGTTTGTCTGTCCTGAAAGGTTACTGGGAGCGGGCCAGTCGTTGATGGTTACAAACAGCAACGCGTGTAGGTCAAATTCCTCTTGTCTATGCTCATCCCACACACGTACGCCGTTTCCATTCCACAACTATAAAAGTTCTTCAACTAATGGCCTTAGGTACACATCAATGTCGTTGCCGGGTTGCTTAGGGCCTTGGATGAGAACTGGCATCATAATGAACTTCCGCTTCATGCACATCCAAGTAGGAAGGTTATACATACATAGAGTCATGGGCCAGGTGCTGTGATTGCTGCTCTGCTCCCCGAAAGGATTAATGCCATCCCGCTTAAACCAAACCATACGTTCCTTGGGTCACGTGCAAACTCAGCCCAGTACTCTCTCTCGATTTTTTCTGCACCGCGACCCGTCAGCGGGTGCTCTCAACTTCCCGTCTTTCTTACGGTCCTCACTGTGCCATCGCATCAACTTGGCATGCTCTTTGTTTCTGAACAGTCGTTTCAACCATGGTATTATAGGAGCATACCACATCACCTTCGCAGGAACCCTCTTCCTGCGGGGCTCGCCGTCAACATCACCATGGTCATCTCGTCTGATCTTATACCGCAATGCACCGCATACCGAGCATGCATTCAAATCCTCGTACGCACCACGGTAGAGGATGCAGTCATTAGGGCATGCATGTATCTTCTGCACCTCCAATCCTAGAGGGCGTACGACCTTCTTTGCTGCATACGTATGTCGGGCAATTCGTTATCCTTTGGAAGCTTCTTCTTCAATATTTTCAGTAGCTTCTCAAATCCTTTGTCATGCACAACATTCTCTGCCTTACACTGCAGCAATTCCAGTACGGTACCCAGCTTTGTGTTGCCACTTCGCAATTGGGGTACAACCCTTTTTTGTGATCCTCTAACATGCAATCGAACTTCAGCTTCTCCTTTTGACTTTCGCATTGCGTCCTTGCATGGACAATGACCCGGCGGAGATCATCATCATCGGGCACATCGTCTGGTTCCTCTTGATCTTCGGCAGCTTCCCTCATTGCAGCATCATCGGGCACATCGTCTGGTTCCTCTTGATCTTCAGCAGCTCCCCCCCTTGCAGCATCACCGTATTCAGGGGTACATAGTTGTCATCGTCCTCTTCTTCTTCGCCGTCTTCCATCATAACCCCTATTTCTCCGTGCCTCATCCAAACATTATAGTGTGGCATGAAACCCTTGTAAAGCAGGTGGGTGTGAAGGATTTTCCAGTCAGAGTAAGACTTCGTATTCCCACATTTAGGGCATGGACAACACATAAAACCATTCTTCTTGTTTGCCTTAACCACTACGAGAAAATTATGCACGCCCTTAATGTACTCGGAGGTGTGTCTGTCACCGTACATCCATTGCCGGTTCATCTGCGTGCATTATATATAATTATGTGTGTAAAAAGTAAGAAAATCAGACAAGTATCTATCTAAAGTAAGAAAATCAGACAAGTATCTATCTAAAGTAAGAAAATCAGACAAGTATCTATCTAAAGTAAGAAAATCAGAAAGAAGATAAGAACAAAAGGCTCACCATGGTGATGCCGGCGACGAGATCGGCATGGGCGATCGACGGCGGTGAAAACGGGGACGGGACGTGACAGACCGCTAAATCTAGACAAATCTCAGAAAAAATGGAGCTCCTAGGTCGAGCTTCGAGAGGAGAAAGCTTAACTACTATGGCTTGGGCATTTCATCGAACACCTCATGTGCAAAGGAGGTGAGCTAGAGCACCCAAATGCCCTCCACTCGCCGGCCAAAAAAACATAGCACTGTGGAGTGCTCTACCGCGGTGATGGGTATATATAGGCAACTTATTTGTCCCGGTTCGTGGCAGGAACCGAGACTAAAGAAACCCTTCTGTACCGGTTCTAGGCACGAACCGGTACCAATGGCTGTGGGCCAGGAGGGCGGCCCATTGGTCCCGATTCATGCCTAGAACCGGGACAAATGGATCCAAACGAACCGGGACCAATGCCCACGAGGCCCCGGCCGGCCCCCTGGGCTCATGAACCGGGTCTAATGCCCCCCATGGGTCCCGGTTCGTGAAGAACCGGGACTAATGGGCTGGCCAGGCCCGAACCAGTGCCCTGTTTTCTACTAGTGTAATTTGCCTTCATTGACCAGCCTCCACTCGAGATGGCTCATGGGCTGGACTTGGTTACTACAGTAGACAAATATTTCCAGGGCTTGGGCTAATGTTATTGTCATGGATAGTACCATACGTTCATCATACTCATTCCCAAGTACTGAAGAATTGGGGCAATTTCGATCAATTAGTTTGTGCGATGTCCCTTTTTATGTTTGGATGGTATGCCAGCAATGACATCTGGATCGTTGACAACCCGTTAAGATGGTGGCAGCGGCCGTTCGGTGGTAGACCTCGGGTAATTTAATAATGTTTGTAATGTTTTCTTCTTCCGGTTAATCTTTATAATAGTTCCAGATTTTTTTGGAAAAAAGATGATAAGCATAATTGCTTTCGTCTAATTTGCTTCAAATATTTTCCTTTTCAGTTGCTTTTTTCTTTTACATTTATTTTTCCTTTTTCATATTTTTGATTTTATTTTTTGCTCCATTTTATACCTTGATTTTAAATATGTGGCGATTATTAAGTTCATGAAATTTCATATCTGCAACCATTTTTAAAATTCATGATTAATTTTAAAAATGTAAAATTTTGAAATCTACAGACATTTTTTGAAATTAGAGATTTTTTTAAATTGAACATTTGCATTAAAGTCACGAATAGTTTTTCAAAGTCGTAAACATTTTTTTATATTGGTCATAATTTGAGAAATTCTTGAACATTATTAAAATTCATGAATATTTTTAGAAATTGGGTATTGTTTTCTAAGTCATGAATATTTTTCAAATCATGGTTTTTTTTCAAACAAAGATTTTTGAAACTCGTGCTTTTTTAATTCTTGAAATTTTTTAAGAAAATTGCACATTTTCTAGATTCACGAAATTTTTATTATTACTGGATATTTTTTAAAATATGAACATTTTTACTTAGGAAAACTTTTGAATATTTTAATGACCAATAGTCGCCTTTTTCCAGGAACCTGTTGGTTTTTCCTATTGTTTTCTACTTTTCTTAGAGTAGCGAACCGCATGAAAAGAAAGAAAGGTGAGCGGAGAGCAGCAAGCGAGCCGGCATGCGAGAGGACCGCACCTACTGCTTGTGGGCCGGCCGAAACCGCGCCAAGAACTATAAATTAAAGCATCACTGAAAAGGCCAGGGGGGAAACTGCATTGCCAAAAGTAAAAAGGATATGAGTGTGCCAAATCGATCATACTGTTAACTCGACCCACATGAACCAGATAGAAGATACAGGCAAAAGCACAGCTGGAATGAAAACAGCTATTACTTCTTCCTCTTGCTCCATCCATCTCATTCTTGTAGGCTATGGAAGATCTAATAGCATCCAAGTTGATAGGCTTATATTCGAGAAAAAAGTTGATAGGCTTTTGCCCAAACAAAGTCTTAACAGGACCAACCTTCTTCCACTAGAGTTATACAGAGAATATGGTATCTTTTATTCAGAACACTCTCACTCTTCTTCAGTATGCTCCGGCTCTTTTTCAGATTGCCCAAGCTCTTCTTCAGAATATGGTATCTCTTATTCAGAACACTCTCACTCTTTGTTTCCATAATTAAGCCCGATTTTCGTCGGCTTGGGCCGAAAACAGCGCCGGCGGACCCAGCCCGAACCCGGCGCGCTGGGGGGCGCCCGGGGGCGCCGGGGCGAGCTGTTTTGGCGCGAAAAAGACGCGCGTCAGCGACTCGGCGCCTCGTCTTCCCCCAACGGCCTCGGTTCCCGCGGGGAATCAATGGCAAGGCTGCCGCCGGTCAGCCTTGCCATTGATTCCTCACGGGCGGCGCTTCACGGGACGGCGCGCCGACGCCTCCCCTCCCTCGCAGGCGTACACACGGGCGCGGCCCGGCTATAAAAGCCGGCGGCCTTCACTCGCCTGTGCCAACACCAGCCCCGCCCCTCGCCGCCGTCCAGCCCCTCCCTCTCCCTGCCTCTCCCGAGCGCCGCCGCCCAGCCCCTCCCTCTACCTCTCCCGAGCCCGCCCAGCCCCACCGTCGCCATGGCAGAACGCTTCCCTGGAGACGAGGCGGCGGCCAACGGCTTCGGCCGCCGTTCGCTCCGTGAACAGGAGTCCTGGCTCCTGTTCCAGGCGAACATCCCGGCGCCGCCGGACATGCGCGCCGGGCCAATGGGGTGGAGACTCAGCCCGTTGCCCGACGCCGTGGCGAAGCCGAAGTACTTCGCCGAGGAGGTCGAGATCGTGCGCGCGTCCCGCACCGACGCCCAACCCTCCCTCCCCCGGTACGCCGCCGACAACCACGCGGCCTGGGCGGCGTATTTCGAGCGCCGCCAGCAGCAGCGATTGGCGTCCACCAACGGCGCGCCGGTGGTCGGCGGCCGGCAGAACAGCGAGGGGCGCCACCTCTGGTGGGGCGTCCCCGGCCGCACACTCGAGGGCGTGCTCACGTACCTCGAGGGCGGCAACGACCCGCCGTTGGCGTACCCCCCGGCGCAGCACCGACGCGTCGGGCCATGGGCGCCAAGGAGGTTCGGGTCCTCCTCCTCCTCTTCCTCCTCCCGATCCTCATCGCACTCCTCCGGCACTCCGGCCCTGCTCGGCGTCAAGGCCGAGCCCGCGGCGGAGTCGCCGCTCGGCCAGCGCACTCGCAGCGCCGGCATCATCATCAACGAGGGCGGCCGGCGCGCCTCCTCCTCGTCGGCTCCTCCGCACTTCGTCAAGCCAAAGACGGAGCCGGGGCTGGCGCCGGTGAAGGCGGAGTTCGACGACGACGACGCGGCTCTAGAATGGGCGCGCCAGGACTCCATTGCGATGGAGAAGGCGCGCTGGGAGAAGGTGAAGGAGCGCCAGCGCGCCGCCCTGCGCCGCTTCGAGGAGTGCCGACGCGGCCGCCATGAAGACGGGGTCGTCGTCCTATGCGACAGCGACGACGACGACGACGATGCGCCGCCGCCAGTTCGCCATGGCGACGCCGGGTCCAGCAGGAGCGCCCGCGTCAAGGAGGAGAAGGCCGACGACGACGATGGCGGCGACGACTTCAGCCCCTTTCTTTTTTAGATTAGGTTAATGTAATAAAAATGCGCGAATTTCGCTGAAATTTGCCATGTTTAGCCGAAATTTAACTACTTTTTATCATAACTTCGCCGAACGGTCCTTTTTTTTTAATACGCGCCTGGGAGCGGCCCTAGGGGCCGACGGCCGGGGACCGACTCGCCCCCAGGGTCAATTTTTGCGCCGGCTCACGCCCAGGCGGCGCTTTTAGACGCCCCCTGGGGGCCAACGGCTGGAGATGCCCTCAGCAACAAGCCCGCTGGCACCAAAACGCTTAGTTTGGTGTTCCTACTGCACACAATGCTCGTCAGGGCAACCTTGCGACGCAGATCGCTCCTCATCCTGAACAGGCTCAGAATCAGTCAATCCCGGCGACGGACCCGGCGGTCAACAACCAAGTTCTCAGGCCGGTTGCTGCCGTCGCAGCTGCTTCCGGATCCCAAGCGACCGTAGCAGCAGATCCGGAGAAACTAACCTGTCTGCTTCATCGAGAAGGAACTCCAGGCCATTATCCTCCACTCTTCCCTCTGCCGCCTATGCACGGGGGAGCTCCGCCGCCGGGACTTGTTCGCATATACATGCAAGGCGTTAATGGTGTTCCTCGGAGAAGATAGAGGAGCCCATGTAGACAAACGGCTCAGCTTTATCTGACCCACGGCTCATCAATTATGGCAACATTCTGGACCAAGGACCAGGATATACGATTCAGGCCCACACAGAGCCACTATTTCCTACCGTATTCCATTTGTACGTCGCTTTTCCATGAACTCTTGCCAGGTGCGTGATTTATTCGCATCCCGAGTCAGGAACGTACGCACCACGATTTCAGGAGCACCTGCGCTTGGGCACCGAATCGCCGATTCCCAAGAAAAGCAGGTTGTAAGAAAGTATGAACCAATTGCTCGGCTCGTCATCGTGGTTGTGCATGATGGGGGCATTTTGTGTGACTAAAATGAAACATGGCCAAACTTTATGATTTTGTAGGGATAAGCTTGCTTTGGCCTTGTTGTTTTGAAAAGACATGATTGCTTTATTGGTACGCTCGAAATATTATCTTTTTTATGTCAATGATAGATTATTGCTTTGAATCACTCGTGTCTTAATATTCATGCCATGATTAGACATATGATCAAGATTATGCTAGGTAGCATTCCACATCAAAAATTATCATTTTTATCATTTACCTACTCGAGGACGAGCAGGAATTAATCTTGGGGATGCTGATACGTCTCCGTCGTATCTATAATTTTTGATTGTTCCATGCCAATATTCTTCAACTTTCATATACTTTTGGCAACTTTTTATACTATTTTTGGGACTAACATATTGATCAAGTGCCTAGTGCCAGTTCCTGTTTGTTGCATGTTTTATGTTTCGCAGAAAACCAATATCAAACAGAATCCAAACGGGATAAAAACGGACGGAGAATTATTTTGGAATATTTGGGATTTTCCGGAGGAAGAATAAACGTGAAATGGTGTCCGGGGTGGCCACGAGACAGGGGGCGCACCCTCCCCCCTGGGCACGCCCTGGACTCTCGTGGGCCACCCGTGAGGCGGTTGATGCCCTTCTTTTGCCGCAAGAAAGATAATTTTACGAGAAAAATCTGGGCGGAAGATTCACCCCAATCGGAGTTACGGATCTCTAGATGTAAAGGAAACGGTGAAGGGTAGAATCAGGAAACGCAGAAACTGAGAGATAGATCCAATCTCGGAGGGGCTCTCGCCCCTCCCAAGCCATGGGAGCCAAGGACCAGAGGGGAAGCCCTTCTCCCATCTAGGGAGGAGGTCAAGGAAGAAGAAGAAGGGGCCCTCTCTCCACCTTGCTTCCGGTGGCGCCGGAGCGCTGCCGGGGGCCATCATCATCACCGCGATCTTCACCAACACCTCCGCCATCTTCACTAACATCTCCATCGCCTTCCCCCATCTATATCCAGCGGTCCACTCTTCCGCATCCTGCTGTACCCTCTACTTTAACATGGTGCTTTATGCTTCATATTATTTTTCAATGATGTGTTCCCATCCTATGATGTCTGAGTAGATTTTCATTGTCCTATTGGTGATTGATGAATTGCTATGATTGGTTTGAGTTGCATGTTTTATTGTTGGTGCTCTCCTATGGTGCCCTCCGTGTCGCGCAAGCGTGAGGGATTCCCGCTGTAGGGTGTTGCAATGCGTTCATGATTCGCTTATAGTGGGTTGCGTGAGTGACTGAAATACAAACCCGAGTAAGGGGATTGTTGCGTATGGGATAAAGGGGACTTGATACTTTAATGCTATGGTTGGGTTTTACCTTAATGATCTTTAGTAGTTGCGGATGCTTGCTAGAGTTCCAATCATAAGTGCATACGATCCAAGAAGAGAAAGTATGTTAGCTTATGCCTCTCCCTCAAATAGAATTGCAATAGTGATTACCGGTCTAGTAACATAGTCAATTGCTTAGGGACAATTCCACAACTCCTACCACCACTTTTCCACACTCGCTATATTTACTTTATTGCATCTTTATCTAAACAGCCCCTAGCTTTTATTTACGTGCTCTTTATTATCTTGCAAACCTATCCAACAACACCTACAAAGTACTTCTAGTTTCATACTTGTTCTAGGTAAAGCGAACGTCAAGCGTGCGTAGAGTTGTATCGGTGGTCGATAGAACTTGAGGGAATATTTATTCTACCTTTATCTCCTCGTTGGGTTTGACACTCTTACTTATCGAAAACTGTTGCAATCCCCTACACTTGTGGGTTATCAACCCTCGCGAAAGCCAATGACTTCCATTAACCTCTCTGCTTACCACCTGGTTATAATGCAGCGAGCCCAACCATACCATCAACTGATGTTCCTCAAACCACATCAATACCACCTCTGAAGGTGATTGGTCGCAACAAGGATCGCGATCATATAATAGATCATCTTACCAAGAGAACTGCTACCACTGAATCTAGTATAGCTATGTATTCGGGTTTAGCCATTATTGGAGCTGGAGGCATGGGAAAGTCCACCTTGGCCCAATTTGTTTATAATGACAAGAGGGTAAAAGAATATTTTGGTGTGAGAATGTGGGTAAGCATCTCAGGCAAACTTGATGTCCACCGTCATACAGGGGAGATCATTGAGTCTGCCTCTCAGGGGGAATGCCCACGCATTGATAACCTTGATACTCTGCAGCGCAAGCTAACAAACATACTGCAAGGATCAGGGAAATTTCTGCTTGTATTGGATGATGTTTGGTTTGAACCTGGCAGTGAGAGGGAATGGGACCAACTGTTAGCTCCTCTGGTTTCTCAACAGAGTGGAAGCAAAGTTTTGGTAACATCTCAACGGGATACATTTCCAGGTGCTCTTTATTGTGAAGAACTGTGTCCTCTGGAAAAAATGGGAGATACTCAGTTCTTGGCACTCTTCAAACACCATGCATTCTCTGGACCAGAAATCAAAAACCCGCAGGTGCTTGAAAGGCTGGAAGAATCTGCAGAGAAGATTGCTAAAAGGCTTGGCCAATCTCATTTGGCGGGAAAATTAGTGGGCTTCCAGTTGAAAGGGAAAACAAATATCACTGAATGGAAGGATGCTGTAACTATGAAGATTGACAAACTAAGTGAGCCCATGAGTGCTCTATTGTGGAGTTATGAGAAGTTGAATCCATGTCTGCAGAGATGCTTCCTATATTGCAGCTTGTTTCCAAAAGGCCACAAGTATGTCATTCATGAGTTGGTTCATCTTTGGATGGCAGAGGGCCTTGTAGATTCATGCAACCAAAACAAGAGAGTTGAAGATATTGCGAGGCACAACTCCACCACCACCTCTCTTCTAGCGCCATTATCACCGACGGAGTATTTTGTACTAGTGTTTTTGGTTATCTTTTTCTTCATGTAATTCATTTACTGGACAATTGCCAATAGTAGTGTGCAATTTGGATCTTGTTATTGTCGCCCTCCTTCTGCTACACTCTGCTGGAGTACGTCGTACTTTTGGATTGTACGTGATTACAACCGTTATCTCTTGTGTACCATGTCCATTCTTCTTACACGATGAAAGAGCAGGGAACTGATGACCTGATCACTACCTGAAAAAGCTCACCACCATCCATCCAGTTAGCTCGCAGAGATCTCCTGGGCATGACGAGGCTATGCGAGTGGCGACGTTGCAAGCAAAATGAG
>NC_041386.1:738785068-738795567 GCF_002162155.2 Triticum dicoccoides | reverse complement strand
TCAATGGGAGTATTCTTTTAAAGAATTTCTCAAATTTGGAATCTAGAAATAGGTAAAATGATTTAAAAATAAAATCCTTGTCGAATAAGCACAGGCTCTGCTATGAAATGCTTCCGTTTATCTAGCCAACCCAGCCTTTTTCTGTGGTCTAATTTCCGAGGACTCATTGGGTACCACTTCTAATTGAATTGCTGTTTTCGAATGGGCTTTCCCAGAATTTCCATGACTCTGTCAGCTAGATAGCTGCCGTTTATCCGTAGAAGACACTAATGAATCCTTTCTCATATATTGACATGTTGTGCCGGCAACGGCGATGTCTGTACTTCCCCTACTGATTGATACCATCCAAACCAGGCTCCAGGTCAATCAGTTGAGTACTGTGCAGTACCCGTTCTTCTTGTCTGAACTATGAATATGTGCATGCAAGCAGTTCACGCTTTACATTGCTTGCTCTGTGACTGTGAACCCCAGAACGTGATGTGACTAAGAATTAATCAACTAGCTGCAAATTAACTTTTTTCAGTTAGTCTAGATTTGAAGTTATTAATCTATATCAATATCTTTATTTCACTAACAAAGGGAGGTGCGTTTCTTTGTAAGGGTATAGTTGGGATCTCTCTTACTTAGGTAGCAATCACTCACAGAGGAACAATTAGGTGTAGCAATTACGACTGGATACAAGTATCAGGAGGAACAAGATGAACAGAGAAGAGCAGAGGTAGGAGTAGAGGTAGGGAAAACAGACGGAGTGATGAATTCCCTTCTCTTCCGTATTGCTCAGTGGAAACCCAAAAACTAAGCTGCTCAAAATGCTCTGGTCGTCGCTCAATGAATGAGTGAGTTGAAAATTCCCAGAAGGCCATGGTTGCAACTGCACTGAAGTAACAATTGAAGCTTGCAACTCAGTATGAATCCTCCTTGGCTGGTGATCAGGTGGCCACCATACACAACCAAAGTCACTAGTGAAAAATCCGCAAACGATGCCACGGAACAGAACAATGTCATCCTCTGCACAGTGCACTTGAACAGGAGGCGGCCACTATTGCGGCTCAGTTCCCTTCGGCAATGGTGGCAGCAGCAAGCATGTGCACTCACCTGCGAGATGAACGCCATGTGAGTAATGCTCTTTGCGTGCAGTTGGCTGCACCGGGTCGTCACCATGGATGATGTAATATGTGGAACACACATGGTCAGCATTGGTGCAGTGAAGTCGCTGGGATGATGAGGACGACGCCATGGTTCGCCTTGCTCATCACTTGCGTGGAGGTGTTAAGGATAGGACATCGAGCTCCTGCACGCCGGCCTTGGGGTTGATATCGGTGGTGGTCGTCATGGGAGAAACGACCTGAACACTAGAGGCCATTGTCTGCCCTGGAGTGAGCTGCTCGACTGCTTGGTGGATGGGGTCGACCATGGGCTCGAGGTGGACAGCGGTGGCGGTATCATGGACCCCGTCGATGCTGTCGCTGGTGTCGACCTGGGTCGAGCACTCTGTCAAATAGGTGACGGGCACCATCGCGAAGCAGACAGGGGCTACGTCATGGGCGACCATGGGATCTCTTGGGCCTTGGTGGTGGAGCACGAGACGTCGGGGACGGGCGCTGCCGCGTCGGTCGTGCCCTCCAGCGTAGGGGTTGGCGATGGTTGACCGTGGACGACGGCGGTGTGGGATGACCTCTTCTCCAGGTCTGGCCGCCAGGCGACGACAAGAGCGTCCACTTTCTCGGTGAGGGACTTGGTGGCGTCGGTGTAGGCGTCGAGCATGGCATCGATCCGCTCAAAATACTCCTGCATCCATGGATCCATGGCTGCCCGATGCGGACGAGCTTGACAAAATGCAAGGGAAGGAGTGGTGTCTGGTCTCTGATACCAGATGTAAGGGTATAGTTGGGGATCTCTCTTACTTGGGTAGCAATCACTCACAGAGGAACAATTTGGTGTAGCAATTACAGTTGGATACAAGTATCAGGATGAACAAGATGAACAGAGAAGAGCAGAAGTAGGAGTAGAGAGGAAGGTAGCCGTTGTGCCGTTCGATGCCGTGATCCACTAGATGCTCTCTCGATGCTTCTTTCCTCCAGGTATTTGTACGAGCAGTGGCTGGCCAATGAGCCCATGTTAGGACCCGTCTCATAAAGGCTCCTAACGTCCCCCCTCTTGAAATTCGGCTTGCCCTCAAGCCGACGCCACCGAGACCCGCTGTGATCCCATTGCACTTGATGTTCCTTGACTAGCTCGAAGTCGTGGTTGTAGTCGAAGTCGAGGTTGACTTGAATGATGAGGTTTTAATAGTCGTGGTCGATGGCGACCTGACCGGAGGAGGTGTCGAGGAAGTAGTCGTTGTGGAAGCTGAGGTAGTACATGTGGTCGACATAGCCATTCATAGTTTGTGCTTCATAACTGGTGAGCATCAACCTTAGGATCTTCCATGACTGAGGATTGCAAGCAGGCATGGCGACACCCCCGGGATCCATGAGTTGTGCACATAAATTGCAGCCGGTATGTCTTGATGCGCGTATACACCTTCATCGGGTACATGAGGTGTCAATTGTTGCTCTGACAAATGAATGGGGAAGCCCATTTTAGAGATTGGCCCCGCCTTGTCAGCCGTTCCATCTAGTTTTGCAACAGCATGTGATGGGCATCTCAATACTCTGAGTATGATATCCAAGAAGAAGCCTTTTGCTAAGCACCAAATTCTGAAGACATGAAGACAAAATAATATAGAAGAGTCTCTACCATGCAACGGAGTAACCACAAACTGAATTAGTGCCCAACATGTTGTCCTGGCATATATATCTTCAGTGATGGTCTGCTTGCTTGTAAAGGACGGCATGTCATGAGTGTTGTCACCAAATATTGTTGTACCAAGTGGGGAACAACCCTTGAAAGTGATCAGTGAAGTACACTGAACTTTAGCTCTTGAACCAATAAGCAGAATGTATGTGTTGTTGAGGAAACACATGCATGAGAAATCCTGGGTTAATGACTGAATTTGTTCACCACTGTGCGCACTAAATCTTATTATGTGAGGAATTATTTTTACCAAACAAATAAACCATCATCGTGTTGTACCTCTCTATACATAACCTAGAACATACGTGTAGCATCACTAATGGCCTGCAACATTTCAATCGCAAATTGTTCTTGCGCGTTTATAATAAACTGTTTTACTTCTAAAAACATAAACTTACTATAAATATATGGTGTCAATCGTTTTTATTAGTTGATAAAATCCTCAAATTAATATCATATGATAGTAATTTTTAAAATACAATGGGCATATTTAACAATTACATGGTGATCAACATAGATATCCTAACATATAATTATTTTTAAAGAAAAATAATTCCATTATTCATGATTATAATACATTTTCAGTACTAATCTAAAATAATATTATGTCAAAAAATGTGTTTATTCAGTTTTGTTATGTTCTGTTAATTCTTTTATTATAGTAACTAGATATCACAAAAATCTAAGCAAACCAAAAATACCACGTTAATCCAAACATTTATTTCTGCCACTTAATATATTATTGTTTGTTTGTGTGGCCATAATATCATTAAATATCTCTACAACTTGAAACTTTGGCTGACTATTTTATATTATAAAATCGATAGAGGTTTCTAGAGTACAAGACAATCATGTTTAGGTGTAACTGAATAGAAAACCAGCGAGTGTTTGAGGCGTTAAATTTCTTGTTAAGTGCATCTCCGACCTGAGGAATCTTCACATTCAGCACTGCTGCAGCATGTCATCTTTGCCAGATCTGCCATCCTCTCTCCAGTTTATAACCATAGGGGATTGTTCTGAGACCTTGAAAGAGAGCTGCCGAGCACCTGATGGGGAAAATTGACCCAAGATCGCGCATATCCGCTGGAAGGACATTAGATAAAGTGTGATTTAAATTCCCACCTACAAATAAACAGAAAGGTAAATTAGCTCCTGTTGGCCATCTTTGCACTCTCGAAGATATATATCCATCTGTAATATATATGCATCCCATTTATTTCAAAGTTTCCTTCTTTTGTTTACTTCAAATTAATGGCAGGCCGAACATGTGTTACTTCAGGCTGGCTCATCTTGCAGTTCAACTCTGTCTTCTACTTCACCGGCTCGTCCTGATCCCTTGGTTGGTCCTCCTGCTTTACTGATTGGCTCGTGCATTGCCCTCTAGTGTCTCTATGACTAATGGTGGATTTTGGACTCGTGTTGTCGGTTATCTTTTTCTTCATGCTACTATTATCCGTCAACTGAACAATTGCCGAAAGTAGTAGTGTCTAGTAATATGCATCTTGTTATTGTCGTCCTGTTCTACCACCCTTTCCTAGAGTAATTTTGATTTGTACTGGATTGTCATCGTTACCTCCTGTGTGCTCTCACATCCCATGTGACTGAAGATATCTTTTATCATTCACTCCCGTAATGAGTTATGGTGATGTATTTGCTGTACTTGGGTTTCATACCATGTACGGTTTGCCACTTACCATGAACATTTTTCTTGCTCCAAAAAGCCTGCCACTTCAGATCTGCAGGGCATTGCCGTCATCTACAGATTTCTGTTTTCGATTGAGGTATGTCTGAATTAATGCTCATACTGTTGGTGCATCATTTGGACGTAGCGACATACCGGTTGGAGGATAACTAAAAATGATCACTCCCTGCTCAGCTTATTTATCGTACGCATTCTGAATGAGCACTTTAATTTTGTACATATGGGGGTTGTCTGGTCTATATAGGATGACGGTTTGGAAAGGCCTGGGTTTGTGATATATACATGAGCACCAGCTTAAGGCATGGCTGAGCAAGATGATAACTGTTGTTCTGCTATTTTCCCTTCTAGTATGAGAAAACAATGTGGACATGCATGGTGTGTCGGCTGTGTGAATTGGGTTGGAAGCGTTGAACCCTTTGTCTCGGGCCGCATGTTTATATATACTGGCAAAGCCTTGGAGTACAAGAAGAGATCAAGAGATCGATCTCAGGTTGGTTCGGTTCGGTACAGGAGGTTGACGAGGAGAAGAAAGAAAAGGGAGATAGGGATAGATTACAATTTGAATGAAACTATCCTATATATATTCTAACACTCCCCCTCAATCTAAACCTCATGAACTTCAACCAAGGTTAAGATTGTACTTGAACTCATCTAACCTTCTCATAGTGAGAGGCTTTGTGAATCCATCAGCCAGTTGATCTCTAGTAGAAATGAACTGAATCTCGAGTAGCTTTCTAGCTACTCTTTCTCTGACAAAGTGGAAATCAACCTCAATATGCTCCGTGCGTGCATGAAAAACAGGATTAGCTGACAGATAGGTTGCACCAATGTTATCACACCATAGTCTGGCAGCTTTTGGAGTCTTAATCCCAAGTTAAAGTAATGTCTGTATCCACATTACTTCAGCTGTGGCATTTGCCAAAGCTTTGTATTCAGCTTCAGTACTTGATCTAGAAACTGTAGCCTGCTTTCTTGCACTCCATGACACAAGATTGGATCCCAGAAATACACCAAATCCACCAGTTGACCTTCTCTCATCAATACATCCTGCCCAGTCTGCATCAGAGTAGGCAGTAACAAGCATAGAAGAAGACTTGGTAATTTGAAGTCCAAGTCCTTCTGAAAACTTAAGATACCTCAAAATTCTCTTAACTGCAGTCCAATGAGTAGTGCTAGGAGCATGCAAATACTGACATACCTTGTTGACAGCATAAGAAATATCAGGACGTGTAAGTGTCAAATATTGCAAAGCACCTACAACACTTCTGTAATTTGTTCCATCCTCTGATCCAAGTGGCTCTCCACTTTCAACAGAAAGTTTTTGAGAAGTTGAGATAGGTGTACTCACAGGTTTACATTTTTCCAAACCTACTCTTCTAAGTATGTCAGCTGTGTATTTTTCCTGTGTCAAAAGTATACCATCTCTTATCTGTTTGACCTCAATGCCAAGAAAATAATGAAGATCTCCCAAGTCCTTGAGGGCAAATTCCAACTTAAGATCCTTAAGCAAGCATGTAGTGGCACTTGAACTCGAGCTAGCAACAATAATATCATCAACATAAACTAGCACAAAAATAGTGGCATTTCCTTTATTGTAAAAGAACAAGGATGTGTCTGCCTTGGATGGTACAAATCCAAGTTGTTGTAGCTGCATGCTCAATCGTGAATACCAGGCTCTTGGGGCCTGTTTTAAACCATATAAAGCTTTATCCAATTTACAAACATAATGTGGTGTACCTTTGTTTTCATAACCTGGTGGCTACCGCATGAACACCTCTTCCTCAAGAACACCACGAAGAAACGCGTTCTGAACATCTAGCTGTCTTAAGTTCCAACCTCTGGAAACAGCAATAGGCAAGACAAGTCGAATGGTGGATGATTTGGCAACTGGACTAAAAGTATCCTCATAGTCAATCCCAAACCTTTGCTTAAAGCCTTTAGCAACTAATCTGGGCTTGTACCTGTCTATACTTCCATCTGACTTTCTTTTTATCTTGTACACCCATTTACAATCAATGACATTCATTCCACTTTTTGATGGTACTAGGTGCCATGTTTTATTTTTCATAAGTGCGTCATACTCACTATCCATGGTCTCTTTCCAATCTTTGTGAGCAAGGGCATCAACAAGATTAACTGGTTCACAAGTAGTAGTGAGAAAAGCACGTTTTTTATCATACCTAATGGTGCCATCTTTGTATTCTTTTTCCTTAGTAATTCCTGATTGTGACCGTGTGTGACGCCGGGGAACAATTTGTGCAACAGAGGGAGCAGCCACAGAAGATCCAGCGTCCTGAACATGCCCAGCGGCCGCGGGATCGTGCGCCAGATCTTCTGCAGGCGAGATCCGCCTCGGGATCGTTCCACCAGCAGAACCGGACCGCGTGTCGCCTGAAGATTCCTCGCGGCTGGCCGTGCGCATCGGGGCCCGTGGGCTGGACCCAGCCGCGGTCGCCCGGTCGGCCACCTCCGCGGGCTGCAGGCTCCTGGCGCACGGAGATTCGCCCCCAGCCCCGCCTGAGCTGGAGGGCTCCGCGCGGTCGCTGTCGGTCCCCAGGCGCGCCGCCTCTGCATGCAGCTGGGCAGGATCCGCCTCGGATCATGCGCCAATGATTGCGCTGGCGCTGGCGCCAGGATTCGCCTGGGATCGCGCGCCAGATCGCCTACTGTCGCCAGAATCCTCCTTGCGATCAGCAACGGCTGCATTGTCTGTTTCTGGCCACATAAAATCATGAACTGCATTTGTACAAATATCATTAGAGCTGCAATTCTCTGCATATTTGTTCACATGGTCAGCATTAGATAATTCACCCCCGTGATCGGATAGTGTGTCAAGATCCGGAAGAAGTGCTATTTCAGCACGGAGGAGGGCACCTGCGTTGGGATGAAGCTCTACTAGGGAAAATTCTAGCAGTAGCGCTGGTTTTGTGCTCACTAGTAGCGCGGGTAGGCGCGCTACTAAGAAGGCGCTATAGCTATTGCTTAGCAGTAACGCGTGCCGGTGCGCGCTACTGCTAGGACAAATAGCTGTAGCGTTTGTTCATCCCCACGCTACTGCTAATGAAACTAGTGGCAGCGCGTTTTCTGTCCATCGCTACTAGTATTCATTTTTTATTTTTTATTTTTAGTGTATTTATGCGGTTTTCTCTCCATCGTACAAATATTGGTACAATACTAGTTATATAGTTTACATCATTATGTCCAGTGTGTCAAATGAAGGTGGATTAGGTTTAAGTGGAGGCAATATGTGGTGCATGTCAAAAGTATACTACTAATCCAAACTTGATCTAGTTTGGAGTAGTAGTACTTTCGATGTGCACCACATGTTGCCTCCACTTGAATTTAATCCGCCAGCAAAAGCTATTTAATCATCATCATAGTAATTACCACCAACATTATTTATTTAATCACCACTAACACTAGCTAATAATAATCATCATAGTCATTACCACCAACACTAGCTATTTTATCATCATAGTAAATGTGTAGCACATCATCATCCTCAAACTCATTTCTAGCTAGCTAATCACTCCTGCTGCTCTCTCTTAGGTAAAATAACATAAAACATATGTAGCTCTCCTTCTTGATCAAGTTGGAGCATGCAGATGAACCTGTCTCCTAATCGTGGGATACGCTTCTGTTTGCTGCCCCCTAGTACTTCTCTGCGCTCCCCCATCACATATTTGGTCCAGTCTTGCACTATTAAGCATCCGTCGCTAATCTTGAATGCACTACAATAATCTGTAGGATATCTTGGCCGTAAGCTAATAATACCCATGGTACCTTTAGTCTCGATCCCATAACGCACAACATTCATCGGTACTCCCTGTTGAAGAATATCGTATGGTAACATACTTAGCAATGAAGTTTAGCTTCAAAAATAATGTATGGAAAAGATGCACTGAGGACAAATATTAAAAATCTTACCATCCTTCCTAAATAGATGTGACCGTAGTTCAGTACGAACACTATTGGTCGCACGTTTTCAGTACTAACATTTCTAAATCCAGGAAGAAAATTTGTCTTGACAGTATCAAGATCCGCAAGCCATGAAACATGTTTGCTCCTTGCAGTTGAGTTCATCCCCGGCACAGTGCACGGTCCTGTCTATCAAGCGCTGGACATGTTTGCTTGCACCGAAATAAGCTATCAATAGAAATTAATTGTCAACTATTTTTGAATAAACAATATCAGAGACATAAATATGGTTGAGAAAATCACATTTTGGTGTAACTGGAGGCGTCTGCACATCGACCCAGATGTCGGTATTACCTTCAATATCATCTTCCGGATGAATATCAAAGGTGATAACCATATCAGGCTCAAATGCATAAGTCTTGCATAGTGCTCACCATGTTTTGCATCCAAAATAGGTGTAGTCGTCTGAATTGTATAATTTTGTGTGGAAAATATAACCATGCTCGGTATTCAAGTAAAATTTTTTTACCTCCATAGTACGACTGCAACCTATCTTATCCAATACAAACACTCTTGCATGATAGGGGATACGCTAGTAGAATAGTAAAAACAAATTATAAGTTGAAGCAAATGAAGCATATGTCATGCTTAATTACGAAAAAAGACTTGTCGTTGTGACTTACTGTATCCACTTCGAAGTTCTCGTCAAGCTTGATGCTGAAGAGCCTATCATCATCTAGGAAGATTCCGTCGCACAGGTCGTGCTCGTCTTCGCAGTATTTGCAAATACCAAAATCTTTTTCGTCGTCAGACATTTCCTATGTTCATCGTTAAAACATTAATTGAAAATCGATCGAAGACAAGTACCAGGATACTCAACACACAAATCCGGGGCACTCGATATTTCCTACATATTCTGGCACAAGTCATGCCAAAATTCACGGAAAAATCCGGCATGACATTTGCTAAAATAGGACATATCGAGCGCCTGAAATTTGCCAGAACGGAAATGAATCAACACTCCGGCAAAACATAGGCCACTCGGAGGTGTAACCTGCAAACATGACCGGCCACTTGGGCAAGCACATATCATATTTGAGCAACACAAGATATACATTTCAAAATATCTTATGGGACTAAAATTAGCATGCATTGAATAAGCAAAAGTAAATCATCTCATGCGTGTTCGTACATCGTCGAATATTATCACTAATACATCCCGAATAGTGTCATACATATAACATCACTAATACAACTAAAACCCTAGCACACGACGGGTATCGGCGTGGGCGGTGGACACCCACAGAGAAGGAACCATCACGGGATCATAGCTCCAGTGAGATCCCTGGAGAACCTGCCAGGTATTGGAGAACCTGTGCTCCAACGCAAACAAGTAGCAACGGACGTGCGCATCCTCCTCACTGACACGGTGACGCACCACCTCCGCGGGGTCCTCGAGCCTTTGGACCGTCACTGGCCCACGCGACCGCCACCAAAGAAGGTTCGGGTCAATGACAGGCTGGCTCCTCACCAACCTGCGCCCCCCGGTAGGTAGCGCCTCCTAGTACCACCCCGGCGGAGCCCAGTCCCGGACATGGCCCATCTAGTCAAGCAGGTGTCGTCCTCCACCGACTCGACGACGAGGATGCGGGATAAGCATCGTCCATGTCGATGCGGGAAAAAATGCTTTAACTAAAAAAATAGCAACAAGTTCTTACTAACATGTTCTATTAATTCAATTAGTTCTTACTGAAAATAAACTTACTATAAATAAAAATAAACTAGTACCTAGCTAATTAGTACCTAGTTCTTACTAACTAATTAGTACCTAGGAACTACTGCTAAGGGTTCATACTAACTAACTAACTAACACTAAAATTAACTAACTAACACTAAAAATAGCCTAGGGTTCATACTAACTAGCACTAAATAGCTAGGGTTATACTAAGCAAATTAACAAGAGGGATCGGAAGGGGAGAGTGCTTACAGAGGGCGGGGAGAGAGATGGGGTCGGGGGAGACGGCGGCGAGGCGGGGTCGGGGGAGACGGCGGTGAGGCAGATCGAGGGAGACGGCGGCGAGGC
>NC_041386.1:738766619-738784749 GCF_002162155.2 Triticum dicoccoides | reverse complement strand
GTGACGGCGGTGAGGCGGATCGAGGGAGACGGCAGCGAGGCGGGGTCGGGGGAAACGGCCGCGAGGCGGGGTCGGGGGAGACGGCGGCGAGGCGGCGGCGAGGCAGAGGCGACGAGGGGGGAGAAGAGAGAGTGGTGAATTGGGGGAGGAAGAGGAGGGAATCAGGCCGCGCCGGGGGTTAGGTGAGAACATATATAACAGTAGCGTGCGAGGGGAAAACGCGTTGCTGCTAAAATCGGTAGTAGTAGCGCCGTTTCTAGAAGGGCGCTACTACTATACCTAGCACGTCGGGAACGGTGTGGCAATTATAGTAGTAGCGCGTTCAGTTCCTGCCGCGCTACTGCTAAGGGCGTAAAAGTAGCGCGGTTTTGGTAGACGCGTTACTGCTAATTAGCAGTAGTGCCTCATTTTAACACGCGCTACTGGTAAGATTCTGTGTATAAGTTTTCCCTAGTAGTGCTTGGCAAAAGGAAAAAGAGTTTCATCAAAAACTACATCTCGAGAGATATATATACGTCTGGTGGAAATTTCTAGACATTTGTGTCCCTTGTGTAGATTACTATAGCCAAGAAAAACACATTGAGTGGAACGAAAATCAAGTTTGTGATGATTATACAGACGTAAGTTGGGGTAGCAAGCACACCCAAAATTTTTGAGAGAGTTGTAGTCTGGTTTTTGATGATAGAGACGTTCCAAAGGCGTAGAGTTGCCAATAACCTTACTTGGAAGACGATTAATGAGATATGTTGCTGTAACAAACGCTTCATCCCAATATTTTAGAGGCATAGACGCATGAGCAAGTAGGGAGAGGCCAACTTCAACAATGTGACGGTGTTTGCGCTCGGCAGAACCGTTTTGTTGATGAGCATGAGGACAAGACACATGGTGTTGAATGCCTATGCTACAAAAGAAAGAGTTGAGTTTTTCGTACTCCCCTCCCCAGTCACTTTGGACTGTCAGAATTTTTCTGTTAAGGTGCCTTTCAACAAGTTTCTGAAATTCTTGGAAGACAAAGAAAACCTCAGATTTATACTTGAGTAAATAAATCCAAGTGAATTTGCTATAATCATCGATAAAACTAACATAGTATTTATTTCTTCCAAAAGAATCTCTGGCATGACCCCATACATCACTAAAAATAAGCTCTAAAGGAGCATGAGACACACTGTTTGACTTGGGATAAGGAAGTTGATGGCTCTTGGCACACTGACAAGCTTCACAAACTGACTCACTATTTTGACTATGTGACAAAGAAAGTTTGTCTTTATTGACTACTTGCTTGACTATGATTGATGATGGGTGTCCTAATCTTTGATGCCACCTCTCCAAGGAGGGTTTAGTGGCAGAAAAAACTTGACGACGATTGCGACTGAGTGCTCCGGATGGGATGGGGTAGAGCCCTCCAACGCATCTACCGTGATAAAGAAGTTCCCTCGTTGCCCGGTCCTTTATAAAGAAGTAACGAGGGTGAGTTTCAAAGAAGACGTTATTATCAGTGGCTAGGCGAGACATTGATGCAAGGTTTTTATCAGCTTGTGGGACATGAAGAACGTCTTTAAGAACTAGATCACGTTTAAGGTTGGGGGAATTAATATAAGCTTGTCCAATGTGACAAATATCCATACCTCCACCACTAGCCGCGGTGTGAATCTGGTCGCCGCCATGGTATCTCTCGCGAAGCGCAAGTTGCTCTAACTCGCTGGTGACGTGATCTGTTGCGCCTGAGTCCACGTACCAAACGCCGTCTCCTCCTCCTCCTTCTTCTCGTATGGCTGCAGCAACGTGACAAGAGTCGGGGACGAAGTCTTCATCGTACCTGTGCCAACAGTCCATGACCTTATGGCCTGACTTTTTGCACAGCTGGTAGGGAGGGCGGCGATTAGAGGAGGCGCGGCGGCTGTTGTTGTTGTTGAAGCCGCCACCTCCTGTGTTGTTGTTGAAGCCGCCACCTCCTGTGTTGTTGTTGAAGCCGCCGCCTCCGGAGTAGTTGCCACCGCCAGAACAAGCACCCTCGCCCTGGTAGTTGCCGCGACCGCGTCCGCCGTCGTTGGTGTTGCGGTTCTGTCCCTGGTGACCGTGCCCACGGCCGCGCTCGCGAGCTGCTGAGTTGACGGAGGATTGCCTGATGTTGGTGCCGTGGAGGAGGTTGAGGCGAGCATCAAAGCTCAAGAGCTGGCTGTACAGCTCCTGAACCGTGACAGGCTCAACCCTAGCAGAGAGGGCGGACACAACTGGATTGTAGTCCAGATCAAGACCCGCCATGATCTTGGAGACTATCTCTAGATCAGGAAGAGGGACTCCGGTGCAGCATGCAACTTCATCTGTAAGAGTTTTAATTTTTCCAAGATACTCTGCCATGGACATGTTACCTTTCTTCAAATTTGTGAGCTCGATGCGGGTATTGATGGCCTGACTCTGGCTCTGGGCGGCGAACATGGTGTTGATGGCGCTCCAAACCTCCGCTGGGGTCTGAAGGGTGGCGACTTGAGCGAGGATCTCACGGGACAGAGATCCCATCAGGTACCCCTGGAGTTGCTGCTGCTGCGCGGACCAGAGGGTTCGGGCGAAGTTGACGACCTGTTCGTCTTTTCCTTCTTTGGTGATGGTGAGGGTGGCCGGCGGTTCCTGGCTCTTCCCGTCAAGATGATGTTCCATCTGTGCGCCTCGGATTTGCGGGAGCACGACGGCCTTCCATAAGAGGAAGTTTCCTCTTGTTAGCTTCTCCTGTGGGGGCGGTCCGAGAGGGATAGAGCTGCTGCTAGATGATGATGCGAAGGTGGAGGCCATGGAGGTGGAAAGCGCGCTCGTGGTGGAAGATAGGGCTGCGGAGGAAGACATGATCTCGGCCGCGGGAAGGTAGCTAGATGCGATCTTCGATCTAAGAGGAAGACGCTCTGATTACCATGTGAATTGGGTTGGAAGCGTTGAACCCTTTGTCTCGGGCCGCATGTTTATATATACTGGCAAAGCCTTGGAGTACAAGAAGAGATCAAAAGATCGATCTCAGGTTGGTTTGGTTCGGTACAGGAGGTTGACAAGGAGAAGAAAGAAAAGGGAGATAGGGATAGATTACAATTTGAATGAAACTATCCTATACATATTCTAACAGGCTGGGGGAACCATTATGAGACTGCATGACAGGCATGTTAATTGCCCTGCTGCAACTTGGTTGATATACCATCTTGATGCTATTCCTCTCAAACTTGGAAGCAAGAAGTGATGACCTGACTACCTGATCGAGGGGTGTTCTAATTAGTTACAGAGAAGCTCACTATCTTCAGTACTCTTAATATATTATTTTTGTGTGTGTAACCAACACAGTTATTACCCATCCATTTAGCCGACAGCCACCATCCGAGTTCCTCTAGGAACGATGACAGACCTGTAATTTGTGGTTTCTTCAGCTCTGTGCTAGGACCTTGTAATTTGCATTGCGACTTATAATGTGTTAAGCAGGGCATGTCTTCGTATGTCTTGTCCTGAAATATATAACGCCAAAAAGGGTTGAATAAAAGCATCACGGCTGTCCCACGATTCTTTCTTTTCTTGTCGCAAGGCGACTAGGGGGCAAAAAGGCTTCCTCCCATTGGTCCCCTCCCCCACCACCACCCCGGGTCTGCCTGCCGCTCTAGTAGTCGGTGGCAAAGAGGGACAACTCCAGCTAGTAGATAGGTTAGGGTTTAGCCCTTTGCCGAAGCGACGTCGGATGGATGTGGACTCGAACTCGCGTCCCTCCTTTTGAAAGAAGGTTCGGCTAATTACTACAGCAACTAGATCACTATGACTATGTACAACGCGAATACTTAAAGAACTATTGTAGCCGCGATATTTATTACGAAAAACAACTTACATTTTTAATTATTTTTGATGAAAAAAAGTTTATCACCTTTTTCAAAAAGTTCACGAATTGGAAAAGACCATCGTTTTTGAAAAAAGTTCATCAATTAAAAAAATAAACCGACTTGGAAAAAAGTTCACAAAATATGAAAGAACTTCATTGATTTTGGAAAAAAGCAAATAGACTTTTTAAAGGTTCATCAAATGAGAAAAAAGTTCATCGAATTTTGAAAAAAGTTCACCGAAGCTATAAATAAGTTCACCAATTTTCAAAAAAGCTCACCAAATTTGAAAAAAGGGTCATCGAATTGGAAAAAAGTTCACAAATATAAGTTCATCGATTTGAAAAAAAGTTCATCGCATTTCAGGAAAATGTTCATAAAAAAATTTCATTAAATTTGAAAAGGTTCATCATTAAAAATAAGTTTATCAAAATTAAAGAGCATTCATCGAATTTGAAAGAAAAGTTCATCAAATTGGAAAAAGTTCATCCAGTTTGAAAAGAACCATTGATTGTTAAAAATAGTTCACTAAAAAAGTTCATTGGTTTTGAAAACAAAATTTCATCAACTTTTTAAAAAAACATCATCGATTTGGAAAAAGTTCACGCATTTATGAAAACAAAAAAACATGAAAATTGTTGAGGGAGGAAATCTGCAGGAAAAGAAAAAAGAAAAACAGAAAATGAAACTGGAAAAAAGGAAAAAGAAAAACGGAAACAACGAAGGAAGGAAGGAATAAAAGTCAGTAAGAGTTCAAGCATAACGGATTCGTCTTTGTAGCGTGGTGGTCGTACGAATGAGGTTTGATGAGTAAGGTCGCCGGTTCGTTTCCTATCGATGTTACTTCAATTTTTGCCAATAACTTACATAGTAACGGGCCGGCCCAGCTCGGGCGCTGCAGGCGCCCGTTCGTAAATTTTCCTGTAACGATTTGCCCTTCATCTTTGAGCCGGTCTTTCGGGCTCTGGTCCTCCTCGAGTTCGTTCGTCGGGACAAATTCAATGGACCTTTAAAATAATATCCTGCCGGCTCTTCGAGGCGGCAAAGGTTATGGTTTCTGAACTTGTGTATGTGACAAGGAGATTTGGTGTCACATTCCTTTGATGGATTCAAGAGTTCACTTACGGATATTGTAGTTCTGGAGGCTGGTCCTTCAGGGCAAGTGCAAGACGACTACCTGGTTGTCATTAGAAATATTAGGCCAACTCCAATATGGCAGCGGCTCATCGATGGCTCATTATGATGGCGGCAATGGTCGCTTGTTTGTTCAAGGACATTGGTGTACTAATTTTATTATCTTTGAGTGTGTGCTTTTGTTCCTCTAGTGACCCTTTATAATAGACCCGAGTCATTTTAGTGAAGGAGATGAATAAAATATGATGAGCAAAATTGATTTCTTCTAGTTTTTTCATACCTTTTCTTTTCCTTTTTGGTTTCTTTTTTCTATTGAGTTTGCTTTTTCTGTTTTCGTATTTATTTTTCCTATTTTGTGCTCCTTCTTATATATTTTTTTTAACTTCCGTCATCTGAATTTTTTCGTACATTTTTAGTTCATGTATATATTTTCAAATTCATGAATATTTTAAAAATTATAAACACTTTTTAAAATTCATGTTTTTTTCAAATTCATGATCATTGTTAAATTTTTGAACATTTCTTTCAAATACACGAGCATTCTCTATATTGGTGAACTTCTTTCAAAGTCGCCAATATTTACATTTTCTGAGTACCTGGACATTTGTTTATCTACAAGCATTCATGGTGTTCAAATAAAATCCAATTTCACAAATATTTCCTAAAATTTGTAAACACTTCAAAAAAATCACGAACACTTTTCAAATTCTTAAACATGTTTTGAATCTCCTAAAAAATTGCAATCTCTTGAATATTTATAGAATTATGAAACATTTTATAAATTCTTAATACTTTAATTTGTGAACTTTTTACAAATTTACAAACAGTTTTAAATTTTTTATTGCCAATAGCCATGTTTTTTTTCAAACCAAGAGGTTGTTGGTTTTCTTAGAGTAGTGAACGGGATGAAAAAAAGTGAGTAGATATGAGCGAGTGAACCCGCACGTGGAAGACCGCATGTACTAGAAGGAAAAATGAGCCGGCTTTTACACTAGTTCATTTCTTTTTCCTATTTTTACTCATTTTTTATTTTATTTCATTTCTCCTCATTTTTATTCTGGGTTTTTCTTTTTTTCCTTTTCTGCTATTTTTAATTGTTTTTCTTAATTCATCTCCAGTTCTTTGTTTTTCTTTTGGTTAGTTCATTGTTTTTATCGGTTTTTCTTTTCTTACTCATTTTCCTTGTTTTATTATTTGTTTTTTTAGTTTATTTCTTGGTTTTAAATGCTTTTTCTGTTTTCTCTTGTTTCTTTTCTTTTTTCTTCTTCGTTTTTTTGTTTTCTTCTCATCCTTTCTGCAATTGTTTCTTCAGTTTTATTTTTTATTTTTTATTTTGTTTTTTGATTTTTTTTATTTCTTTGTTTCCTTTGGCTTCCCTTCTACATTTATTGTATATGTGAAAAACATTTTTCTAATACACAGTTAACTTTTTTCCAATACAAATTTAAGATTTTTACATACGTGGTCTATATTTTTTCTATAATATTGAAAAAAAATCAAATACTTGATTAGCATTTTTTAAATATATTGTTTTAAGACATAGTCAGTATTTTTCCTATGCGCACTTTAAATATTTTTTGAATACAAGATTAACAATTTCAAATACATGGTCAACATTCTTTCTGTGCACATTTAACATTTTTGAAATAGTTGATTGACATTTTCTAAACACAATATTAACATTTTTTGTACACGTGTTTGATATTTTTTCTATACACATTTGACATTTTCCAAATGCTTGATTAAGATTTTTCAAATACTTGTTCAATATTTAATCCAAATGCTTGATTAACACTATATATATGATCAAAATATTTCATGGTTTTTTAATACATGGGCAACATTTTATCTATACATATTTAACATGTTTTAAATGTATGATAGAAAATTCAAATACTTTGGGTTTGTACATGACTAAACCAGTCAAGTCCATGTCGTAGAACGAAGAGTGAGAGCTTGCCGTAGATGGCATGTGGGGCCAGGGGTCGAGCCGGGATTTAAACATGAGGTAGTTGAAGAAAAATATTATTGCATAAAATTATCTTAAATTTTAATTACAACATTGATACTAAGTTGTAATAACATACACTATCTAATAAATTGAATGAATTTATGAAGTGGGGGCGATCGATGCGGGGGGTTTAGCCCTTCTCGCCCTGTGTGGGGAGTTGGCTGCGAGAAGTGTTGCGGCAGCACTGGCAAACGGTGCTTCTAATGCACCATGCCGGCTTTGTCTTCCCCCACATCATTACAGTGTTGCGGTCCAATTTTTGTGCATGATATTGAGTGCATCATTACAAATAGAGCTTATGTAAGACCAAGAGGAGTTAAAATCAATTGTTTCTTATCTATTTATAATAAACTTTTTTGCTTCAAAATGATTCATATATTGCAACTAAATATACGTTGTTTTTATAATTGATACACATTTCAATGTACTATCTTATAATTATATTTTACATACAAATAGTGGAATTTAATGGCGGTATATATTAATACAGATATTTTAACATATAATTCTAATATTCATTATTGATCTTTTCTATTAATATAGGTATTGCAATGATATTATCTCATAAAAAACGTTTTCATTAAATTTGGCATGTTATATCTCTTACCACAACATATGTACTATAAATTTATTCAAACCTAAAGTATCACATTAATCTCGAAATTAGTTAATGCACTTAATTTATTAGAATGTGTTTATATATATATATATATATATATATATATATATGGTTTTCCATAGTATCCGTAAATATCTACATACTTTAAAACTTAGCTGACTATTTTAGATTCTATGAGTGTAACAAATTACTTCATCGAGGTTTCAAGGATGCATGACTATCAAGCTTAGGTGTAACTAAACATAGAATTCATGAATGTTTGAGGTGTCAAATTTACACTTGTTGTTCTTGGTGGATAGTGATGGTACACTACACTGGGGCGGTCCATGGGCCGGGAAGCCCATTATTGGGCCGGCCATAGGGCCCAGGGGCCTGGCCGCTGATCGCCTCTAGAGAAGTAGTACAGGGAGCCGACTTGGAGTAACATTATCTTTTGTATCTGATGTGCAAAAGATGATCAGGTGTTGAATTGCGGATTTGAAATATGGTTGTAAAAAAACTTTATTTTAAAGTGACTAATATTCGGTTCAATTTGAAAATTTTATTCTAAGTATGAAAAGCATTTGTTGTTACAGAAACTATGAGAACACTTGCCTGCTATTTAAAAATATAAAGACTGGCTTAAAATTCATCTTTTTATAAATACGCATTGAGACAAAACAGAGAGCACAACAAGGTTGGGCCACTTGGGCTTAGCCCAGCCCAGTACACCCTGCACGCGCGCACTCAGGTCTCCCGTTCTTTTCACGCAGGAAAAATACTCTCGACCTCTGCCTGCATCCTCAATCAATGAATCGGGAGAGGATAGGAGGGTGTTGCCCGCCGAGATTGTGGTGGTCGTCGGGATGCGGGCGCTCATGCCGGGTGGTCGCTGTCGGCTGCGGCGCCTGGAGTATTGGGTGGTCGACGGCGGGCCACCATTTGTGGGAGAACGGCGCCTTGGTCACGGCGGTCACAGCAAAAAAGGTTGGCATTTCTCTCTTCTCCGATAATGTGGATCTAGGCAGCCGAATTAGTTCATTGATGCAGAAACTCGGCTTGCTAGCTTTAATTTGGAACCACCATACATCAAACCTAAACCTCGGCTTGGTTGCAGGACCATTCATTCCATAGCTGACAAATTGTTCACCGATGTGGAAACTTGATTGATGCATTCACTTTTCACACTTTTCACACTGCATTTCACAGTGCAACACCTCATGAGCAGTGACTACACTCTCCAAAATGTATCTACCTTTCCAAAAAGCAGATTGATTACTGGCTATAAGTCTTTGCAGGATTTTAGCCATTCTATTAGTAAGGACTTTGGTGAAAATCTTAAAGCTGCAATTTAGCAAACTAATAGGTTTAAATTTCTTCATGCAGGATGCATCGGCCTCCTTTGGAATAAGGGTTAGCATGGAAAAATTAAGCCTATGGATAGCCAATTCCCCTTTATGGAAGACTTCAAACATGGCTATCAGGTCTTTTTTGACAAGCTCCCAAAAGTGTTGGTAAAAGAAAAAAGGAATAGCATATAGGCCAGGAGCCCCATCCGAATATGATTCAAATAAAGCTCTTTCAATTTCCTCCTCGGAGAAAGGAGCTTCCAGGATATCATTTTCACCACTATTAACTTTCTCATCATCAGAGAAGAAGGATGGGTTCAAGTGAACCCCATTTCTCTCCTCTGATTTGAACAAGTTTTTGTAGAAGTCACAGGCAATATCTAGAATCCCTTTTGTATCAGTGACTGGCCCCTGAGGGCCATCCCAAGAGTGCATAATAGTTTTCCTCCTTCTCTGGTTTGCCACTGCATGGAAATACTCAATGTTCCTACCACCTTCCTTAATGTCCCTGTCCCTAGATCTTTGCTTTGCTTTGACTTCCTCTTGAAGCCAAATTTTCTGTAGTTCAGTATGGGTAAATTCGAGCCTAGAGTATTCAACATCAGACAACACTACAGTTTCAGATTTAATGTCTAACTTATAATATTCCTCAATAAGGATCTTCCTGTATCTTCTAAGTTGGGCTTCCTCGTTGGAGCTCCAACCCTTAGTTACCCTTCTAAGCTTCCTAATTATCTTTTCCTACGAATTGTCCATGGGGTTGGTTCTACAGGTGGGCTCATTCCAAATCTTAGAAACTAGTTTGGATAAGTCCTCTCTCATCAAACACCATGTTTACATCTTGTAACTACTACTCTTAGGTGTCTGCTCCACCCCAGATTCCGAAATAATGGGGCATGGTCACTACCACATCTGGGTAAAACATTACAAGAAGCTAAAGGAAAGAGCTTGTCAAGCTCAGTGTTACAAAATAGCCTATCTATAATGGACATAATCAGGTCCACCTAGTTATTGGCCCAAGTGTATTTTCTGCTAGCCAATTTAACTTCTAATAGACTCCAAATCTCTAACCAAGCATTAAAGTTGTCACTCCATCTGTGACTAATCATACCATTGCTCTTATCACTAGCATACCTAACCAAGTTAAAGTCCCCACCAATCAAGGTGGGATAGGGGCACTCTATAAACAGAGAAGGAAGCTCTGAAAAGAAGGCCTCTTTTCCTTCCTCATAGGTGGAGCCATAGACAGTAATTATCCTAAAAGTTGTATCATTACTTTTCAGTTTGAGGACACAACTAATAGAGAAATCAAGGTGAGACCAAGAAATAACTTCAAAAATATCTGCATTCACACCCATCAGAATGCCTCCAGCAGAGCCTTTTGATGGGAGGTGGTGCCAAGAGAAGTTTTTTCTACCTACTAAGGACTTAAGGTAAGAATCAGAGAAGTCATTTTTTTGGTTTCCTGGAAACCAAGGATAGAGGCTTGCTTTTTGTTAATGGTGTCTACAATGAGAGTTTTCCTCCCTTGGGCAGCTATGCCCCTAACATTCCAAAAATAGAATTCATAACAAACTTTTGGTCCTAGGGTGCTTGCCCCGCCTATGATTGCAAACTAGATTCCATATCTTGTCAGAACCTAAACTACTGCTATGACCATCCTTTCCACCCTCATTATCCCTGGTGGGATGGTGATTCTTGTATCAGGACCAACAGTCCTGTCAGGATTCAAAATTTTGTCAACATGTAAACTAGCTATATTCAAATCTTTAGAGTCTACATCAACTCCTATCTTGGAAGTAATTGTAAGGAAATATGGATTATTGAAAAGGGAGAAGGGAGTGGAATTTTTACCTTGCTCCCATCTTGTTGTTGCATCCTGAGCTTCTTTGAGCTGTTGAGCTTTTTGCATGATGGTCCTAGTACCACCAGCATTCCTGGCACTGACCCTAGGAGCTTGCATGGTCCCCCATTTCTCTATTTTCTCTGGAGCTTTTTTTTTGGTGAGGGGGGTAATCCACTTCATACTGTTGGGCATGTGCATCTCCACATGGACTCAAAGATTCTTTGGTCTGCATCTCCTGCAACTCATCCCATTCATCTTCAGTGCCAATGTCATCATTGTTCCATCCCTCCATTTCTCTCAAAAGATCAAAGACGTCCACATTGTCATCGTTGCTACTTAGGAAGCTATCCATAACAATTGTCTTGACCTGCTACAGATTTTCTAGTGCTTGAGACTTCAAGAGAGAGGTGGGGGTGGGTGGTTCAAGTGCCACAGCCATCTGACTGAGGGTAGAGGTTTTTAGCTCCCCTCTTCCCCCTTCTGTATTGGAGCCACTATCTGAACCATCTTGGGCGTTTTTGTGCGAACCTGCATTGCGAGATGCCCCATCGGTCCTTTTGTCAGTGTCCATGGAGACAGTATTGTTGGATTTTGGAGGCTCCTGAACTACCACATCATTATCTACTTGGGGAGGCTCCACTTCTACTTGAATTTTGTATAGTTTCCCTTGAATCCCAAAAACTCTTTCTTGTGGAATTCTTCTATGGTCCTTACAGCAGATCTTGACTCTGACTGTTTCATAGAAACTCTAGAAATTATGCTGCCAATCAACATCAAGAAGTACCCCAAAGGTTGATGTGATTTGGTCTAAGATAGTCTATTCACACCATTTTGGGTTAAGTTTCCTGAGCTTCAACCAAACCTACTGAAGTTCTTCTTCTGCTGTGACCTAACCTAACCACACTTCCACTTTAACTATTGTATTCTCTTTAGACAGCCCAAAACATGGGTAACTAGCCACCTGCTCCACATCAATTTTTGGTGGGAATTTGACCAAAAAGATCCATTCATCAAGCTTATTGATAGCCCATGGCCAATTGGTCTTGTAGATGCTTGCAAACTCAGTGGCAAGCTCTTTCTTTCTGACTTCTCCTTGCTCCACAAAGACAATCCCCACATTCTTGAGCCACCCCTGATGCTGGGCATTAACATCTGGCATATCAAGATGATAGAATCCCAGCCCCTGAGCTGCCCCTCCCACATACTTGGCAGATGAGTGAGGCTTCTTCCTATTAGGGCAATCTTCCACCTTGTGACTGATCATCTTGCATATGAAGCAGCCTTTTGGTTTGGTGCATTTGTCCTTGTGGTGTCCTAGATCACCACAATTGAAGCAAGTGACACTAGTATAGGGCATCAGATCCGAATTGATTTGTTGTTTTTGAGCCACATCTTGCTTCTTTTTCTACTGGATCTTCCCCTGGGCCTTGTTCTGCTGCGAGCTCCCACCTTGGTTGTCACCTGGATCAGCAGATTGTCCACCCAGCTGTCCCTGCAATTGCTGCTGCGGGAGCCCATACCACTGCTGCTGCATGCCTCCCCAAGGTTGATGTGGGAACTGGCCTATTGGCCTGGGAATGCCCAAGGCGGGGGTGGCCCCTGGATGCCAAATCCAAAGAACGGATGCTGCCCCCTGCCCGCGCCCATGCCTGCGTGCATCTGCTCTTGATGTCGGTTGTTCGAGGTCTCTCCTCTCCCTCCTTTGCCTCTATCATGGCCACGGCCTCTCCCCCCTTCTGCCATGGATGGATCTGCGGTGGCTGTTGTTGGACTGGAAAGGAGCTTGGTGGCGGCGGGGTTGGAGTGGGCGATGGGCAAGAAGGAAACCTAGCTTTCCCCTCCCCCTCCCCACCTTTTATAGGGCTCCAGAGCTGACTATACCGAAGCTCCGCTTCGTCATCATGGCTACCTAGAAAGCAGCATGATAATCTGGCTGCTTTTTCCCTCTCCTTTTTGAGATTGGTCTTGGCACTTCTTCTTCTCTGAACTACTCTGAATCCTCCTGATAGCTTCATGACTAGCAGGCCTTCAGCTTCGTCAGAGAACTCATTCATCAGGGGCAATGATTTTGGTTCAGTACTTCTCTCATCAGATCTAGGCTCTCTAGTGGCTGGGTACAGCAAAAGGCTTCCCAATGCACCCTCCTGCTTCTGATCGGCGAATCTCTCGTTGCGAACACCCACGCGATCACTTATGTTGGCTGGGTGGATTGGTTTGGCGCAGTTAGGGGGATGTCCTCCTCTGCCGCATGGACCAAAATGCGAGTCACCAGCTTCTGAATTGAATCTAAACCTCTCCTGGGCAATCTCATCTTCCTCAATAGTCTCCTTGTGTGCTCCACTATCAGTCTCTCTTCCATTTCTCTCTCTGAATCCGGGAGCCCGCCCGCATTCATGGTGGGAGTGGTAAGCAGAGTAAGCTAGAGGCACGGCACCCATACTTTTAGTCTGAATCTCGCAGCAATCCTCTTGCTGATAAGCAGAGATTGCCATGTCCAGCCAATTTTGCTGTAGCTCCTCGTGACACATGGATCCAAGCACACCACTATTGCAGCTGCCCCCAATATTCAGTCTGAAGCTGGAGCAGGCACTAGTAGAGAAAGAACCTGTTGTCCCGGTTCATGGGGGCCTTCTGTCCTGGTTTTGGAACCGAGACTAAAAGGTCGTTACTAATGCCCTTGGCCTTTAGTGCCGGTTCTCACACGAACTGGGACAGATGGGCCTCCACGTGGCCGGTGCGGCGATCCCAGGCAGGAGGCCCTTTGGTCCTGGTTGGTGGCACCAACCGGGACCAATAGGCATCCACGCATCGGCATTTCAGGGGCTAGGGTTTTTGTTTTTTTTGAAGGGGGGGGGTTAGGGGGTTTTGCGGGGTTAATTTTAGGTGTTTCATATATTATGTTAGCTAGCTAATTAATAGAGAGAAGTGTCCTCTCTTATCTCCGTGCTTGGTCGACGCTACGTACTATACGTATAGAGAGGACTAGACACGCTAGCTAGTAAGCAAATGAAAGAAACAGAAGATCGTCATGAACAGATGCATACAAAGAGAAGTGATATCGACCACCTCTCCTTCTCTGAGAGATTGGTCGAACAACAAGTTCTCGTATATCTATCTGACGCTACTGGCTACATATATACAATATAAGTATCTCTTACAATATAATCTCCTAATGAAAATCGAACTGATCAGGGTCCACATAGTATTCTCCGTCTTTAGCGATCACGTGGTCAAGAAAGAATGCTGCCAATTCCTCTTGAATTCGTCGCATAAGATCTGGTGGTAGGAGTCCATCCCGCATCCGAAATATCTAATTTGAAGAAGGGGGTCAATACAGATATATGAATAAATAAACTGAACACAAATGATGGTAATAAAATAAAATTGTGAATATTATTATTTACGCACTTCATATTGTTTGTCAGAGTAGCCCCGCTCACAGGTCATGTGGCGGATGGACTCACAAATGTAGTATCCACAGTAATTATTCCCTTGTTCCTGCCACAGCCACTTTACAAGAAATAGAGGTCAATCAAAGTGATAATTAGCAAGCATGCTAAATGGTATTGATGAAACTAGCACTTGAATCAGTAGGAGATGTGTGGAACATGCTACTATAGTACTTACTTTCGGGTGTCTAAATTCCAGCTTCTTCGGCAGTCCCGGAGTTTTTGAGGTGAATTTTTTCCAAACCCTGGCAGACAAAGAAAACAATTACTTGATATCAGGAAATGAACAAATTGAAGTTTCCGATATGGTGCGATAATGATCGATTTAACTTACTTCTCTAGAATTTCAGTCATGTCCGCATACTCCTCGGGATATTTTCGTCTCGAGTCTAAGATGGTTACTAGTCCCTGCTCAAGCTTAATCTCTAGGAGAATATAGTGGAAGCTGCACATGCATGCATAACTCATCAATTACATTACTATAACCTCAACTAATAAGGGAAACATAATATGCACAAGACAGTAACACTCACTGGAATTCGTAAGGGAAGAGTATTATAGATTTGTTTTGATTTAATACAAACGATTGTAGCAGCTTGGCCTCGGTATCTTTGGCCTGAAATTCAACCATATATGCATCTATGAGATTTATGTTAATGAACCCAATATCACCGATTTTTCTTTTCTGCAATTCGGCGATCTTCAATCTGCATAATATAGTGAGGATAATTAAAGATACATGCAATGAAAGAGCTGACCTATATATAGAGACTTAATGACAGAAGTAGTACTTACAGGAAGTAGCAAGTGATCATTAATTTATCGAGGGCCTTTAGATTGAAAAACGCGAAGAACTCCTCAAATGGAACATTCAACAGTTCAATTCCAACGAGGTCATGCTCCTCTCTAACTCTCAGCATCAAAATATTCCTCCCCTTAGACTCTCTGCAGGTTTTCATGTACCAATGATGGAATCTTTGCATCATTGTTGTTAGAGATTTTTCATCTTTGACGAGAGGCTTCCCGTACACGTATTTGTGTTCGTCCACCTCCAAGAAATCAAAATTTGCATCGTCGGGCAGGTAATCTCCAAGATCGTTATAACCGGGCACCATTGGATGATTAGCGACGACGCTAGACACCTGGAGTGGGGGTGACGATTGGTTCGCTTGTTCCCAAGCTGGGCAACTTTTTTCCCAGCTCGTTGTTCTGCTAACCTTTGACCACTGACAGTACTTCCCGATCGCTCCGCTTCGATAAATGACTTTGTAAGAATGCGCTCATAGTTGCCTTTCACCGGAGACTTTGGTGGTTTCTTCAGGGCAGCCAGAGTACGCTTCGGTTTTACCTGATCTATCTTCTCCTCTGGAGGTGGATTTTCCTTTGCTTTCACCCCTTCAAAGAAGTTGGTCACTTCGGCTTGCATGATCTTCGTGTTTTCCTCCTGGCTCCTCTCGTATGGTAACTTCTCTGGAGTCTTCAGAGAAGGACCGTAGCTGTATTGCCTGCCTCTGGCTGTAGCACTAGATGCCGGAGCAGATGGAGCGGCTGCGGATGTCTTTCCTTTCTTACGAGGCGGAGGAGAAGGACGATGCGCCAGAGCAGCCGGAGCGGCGGGGGGTCTCTTCCGCCCTTGTTGACGAGGCGGAGAAGGAGGAGGCTGGCTGCTCGGGCGCGCTGTCGCAGGTGGACAAGGAGGCGGAGTGCCGCCACGCGCTGGAGAAGGAGGCTGAGTGCCCTGATCACTCGCCGGAGGAGGAGGCGGAGGAGGAGGCGGAATGCCCTGACTCGCCGGAGGAGGAGGAGGTGGAGGCGTCCAGTTCGTAAGGTTGATGAGCTCCTTCCGCCATAGGCATGGAGTCTTCAGAGAAGAACCCAGCCGAATCTCCCCTTCACCCATAGGGTGGTCAAGCTCAAGGTCCTCAAATCTGTCCGTTTTGATCCACCATCACCCTAGCATATCCTTCTGGAATCAACCGGCCGTGGTAGGTTGTGCCAGGTTCAGTAGGTAAAACAGAGCCAACAGCCGCCTTGACTTTCAATGTCATCCATCGCGCCATAAAGTGGCAATGTTGAGACTCCGTGATAGCATCCACGGGGTAGCTAGCAGGAGCCGTGAAGACAGGCTCCAGCTGCAGAGTCTGCTCGGTGGAAGCCACGCTGCTTCTCCGCTGAGATGGCGGGGTAGCTTCAAGGGAAGCTTCGGCAGGTCGTTCGCTGCGATCTGCTTCTCGTTCCTCTAGCCCTTGTACCCTTTCGTGCAGCGCCTGCAGTTGGCTATGCTCCACTTTCTTCCTCCTCTCCTGGCTTTTGTAACCCCCTGCGTCCGGAAACCCAGCCTTCCATGGAAGGGAGCCTGCTCAGGATTCCCGAGGGCCATTGTGAGCTCATCGTTCTCTCTGTCTGGAACGAACGTCCCTTGTTGAGCTCTCTTGATATACTCCTGAAGCCTCCTGACGGGTATTCGCAGTTGCTCTTCCGTCCAAACGCACTTCCCAGATACAGGGTCCAAGGTTCCGCCAACCCCGAAGAACCAAGTCCTGCAACGGTCTGGCCAGTTCAATGTCTCTGGTTCGACCCCTTTAGCAATCAGGTCATTCTCAGCCTTGTCCCACAAAGGTCGGGCTTTTAGGTAGCCACCTGACCCCGTGCGATGGTGATGCTTCTTCGCAGCAGCATTTTTCTTGTTTCTCGCTGACATCTTCTTACTCTTTTCCGATGTCTTGTGGGCCACAAATGCGGGCCAGTGATCTCTGATCTTCTCATACTTTCTGGTGAATACTGGTGTCAGTTCTTCGTCGACAAACTCTATTTTCAGCTCATTCTTCCACCTCCTGAATAGTTTTTCCATCTTCTTAAGAGCATGAGACTTTATCAATTGCTCTTTAACTGGCTTCTCCGGATCCTCCTCTAGTGGTAGGGTGAAATTTTCCGTAAGCGTTGTCCAAAGATCTTCTTTCTGCATATCGGAGACATAAGACACCTCAGGGTCTTCTTTCTTAGGCTTTAACCATTGGTGGATACTGATCGGGATCTTGTCCCTAACAAGAGCCCCGCACTGAGCACGAAATGCATCCCTTGTTCGGATGGGTTCAATCGGCTCGCCATCACGCGCGATTGCTGTGATCTCAAACCTTTCATCTGAGTGCAACTTTTTCTTCGGGCCTCGTTTCTTTACCGAAGTTGTGCTCGATCCGGAGGGCTAGATAAAAGAAGAAAGATGAGAGTTAATTAATATGTGTACATATGAAAACAATGAATGCATCAATTAATAGTTCTGCCATCTTCTTAAGAGCACGGGCTTAACTAATATATATACCTGGCCGGACTCGGTTCGGTCACCGGAGCCGTCATCACGGTCTCCTTCTCCTACCTACATTGGGTCACCGGAGCCATCATGATCATAGCCTTCTTCTTGTACCAGCATTAATGGGTCACCGGAGCCATCATAATCATAGCCTTCTTCTTCACTACCCCGTCCTTCTAGACCATCGGTGTCGTTGAGAAACGACGCAACGACATCACTTCCTTTTGCGATTATGTCCCCCAGCATCGCTTCTGTTGCTTCGTCTCGGGGGTGCTCCATAGTTTCTGCAAATATTTACAACATGGCAATTATTATTCAAACATGACAGATGGATATATATTACTGGCAAATGTAGAACTAGCTAGCTAATCACAATATAAGGAATCATATTAGTGGCCTCGACGCTGCTTCTCTAGGGTTTGGGCTGGCCTCGACAACGCTTCAAGGGTTTGGGGTGGCCTCGACACAACGCTTCAAGGGTTTGGGGTGGCCTCGATGACAACGCTCTTTTAACTTGGTAAATTTGGGTGGCCTCGAGAGAGTTTGTCGGGTAGGGGCGCGGCGGGAGGGGGTAGGAGACCAACATCATTTTTTCTC
>NC_041386.1:738765529-738766321 GCF_002162155.2 Triticum dicoccoides | reverse complement strand
AACGACGGCATACATACATGGGAAAATAATGTTATCGGGGAGGGGGTATATCAACCCCCCCCCCTCGTGTTGAAGTTATCGGGAGGGGGTATATCGACAACGACATATACCCGACAAAAAATAAGAAGACAAAAGAAGAAATAAAAAGAGGATAAGAAGAAAGGAATAGAAGAGAAGCGATCGAAGAAAAAAAAGAAAAAAAGGAGAATAAGAAAGGAATAGAGGAGAAGAAGAAAAAAATAGAATTTATCCTATTTTTTTCTTCTTCTCCTCTTTTTTTTCTTTTTTTCCTCTTCTTATTTATTTATCCTCTTCTTTTCCTTTCTTCCTCTTCTTATTTTCCTTTTTCCTCTCATTCTTTTTCTTCTTCTTCCTTTCCTAGCTAGATATATAAAACTTTTCTAAAAATGAAACTAACCTAAAATGTACTAAATCTAACTTGTGCATATATGAACATATATACATAGAGAACATACAAACACATATATATTTTTATAAAAAAAGCAAAAACATCATATTCTATAAAAAAATATATACATATAATCTGAAAAAAAACAGCATATTCTATAAACAATCATCATATATATGAACAAAAACAATTATGATAACAATCATATATATCATCATATATATGAAAAAAACATGCATATAAATCATCACATTTATTAAAAAAACAAAAAACAGGGGAGGGCGCCGGCCGGACCAAGGTGAGGAGGGGCAGGGGCAGGGGGCGCACCGGGGCGACGACGACGAAGGGGGCTGGCCCGGGCGGCGCGCGTCGGGGCAGGGCGG
>NC_041386.1:738751517-738765254 GCF_002162155.2 Triticum dicoccoides | reverse complement strand
GGTGTCGGGCGAGGGCGACGGCGTCAGGGCAGGGCGGCGAGCAGCGACGGTGTCGGGCGAGGGTGCGGGCGACGGCGTCGGGGCAGGGCTCGGCGGCGACGGCGATGAGGAGCAGCATGGGGGCGTCGGGGCAGAGAAGAAGTGATTTTTGCAGAAACTGCTAAGTATTTCTTATATAGCAAAGGATTTGGTCCCGGTTCTTGTTACCAACCGGGACCAATGCTACCCTTTAGTCCCGGTTGGTACCACCAACCGGGACCAAAGGTCTCTTTTCAGCAGCCCAAGGGGCGGGAAGCAGAGGCCTTTGGTCCCGGTTGGTGGCACCAACCGGGACTAAAGGTGGGGCATTGGTACCGGTTGGTGCCACGAACCGGTACCAATGCACTCCCTTTAGTCCTGGTTGATGCCACCAACCGGGACCAAAGCCCCTGTGTTGCCCGCGTCGCGGCCAAAGTTTAGTCCCACCTCGCTAGTTGAGAGGGGCGCGCAGTGGTTTATAAGCTCCACGGCTGTACCCCTCTCGAGCTCCTCTCCATTCCAGTCTTACGGGCCTAATTGTTACTGATGTCTGATGGGCCTTCTGGGCCTTCTGCGGGCCTGAATCCTGGCCCATGGATGGGTTTCTAGTCGTATACAGGCCGTGGTGGCCCAGTTGGTGGCAATTTTTTTATTTTTTTCCAGTTTTTTGTTTTTTTTGCTTTATTTTTTTCTGTTTCTACTTACAACAAAATACTTATTTGTTTTATTTTATTTTGTTTATAATTACTTATTAATTTTATTTTATGATGATTCTGTTTGCTATTAAATTTTCTAACAAAAAAAGTTCTTTATGAAAATTCTTTTTGCTTTTAATGATTTTGAACATAAAATACTTTGATAATTTTAGTTGCATCAATTTTATATAATTTTAGTTTCAATAATACTAGAGGTTGCTTATAATGTTTTGAACAGAAAATACTTTGATAATTTTAGTTTCATAAATTTTATTTATGTTATTAAAGTTTATTTTTTTGTTTCTACTTATCTATTTCAATAATACTCGTCTGTTACAAAGGGATTTTATTTTTTTTGAACTTATTTGAACTCCATAGTTTTTCTGTGTTCAAAATGCACCATTCAAAGCCACATCATCAATTTACAACCCTTTCTGACTTCATTTGTTATTTTTCATGCATTTACTGATTATTTTGAGCTATACGACCATGAAATTGAAAAGCATTTGAAATGAAGTCTGAAAAGGTTCCAAGTTGGCATGGTATCATCATTTCACCCATATAGCATGTGCAAGAAAGTACAGAGGGTTACGACATAAACTGGATGCACTTCGTGTACAAAACGGACAATCTCCTTCGAAGTATCAGGGTTTCATACAGAAACTCGCCTGTTACAAAGGAATTTTATTTTTTTGAACTTATTTGAACTCCATAGTTTTTCTGTGTTCAAAATGCACCATTCAAAGCCACATCATCAATTTACAACCCTTTCTGACTTCATTTGTTATTTTTCATGCATTTACTGATTATTTTGAGCTATAAGACCATGAAATTGAAAAGCATTTGAAATGAACTCTGAAAAGGTTCCAAGTTGGCATGGTATTATCATTTCACCAACATAGCATGTGCAAGAAAGTACAGAGGGTTACGGCAAAAACTGGATGCACTTCGTGTACCAAATGGACAATCTCCTTTGAAGTATCAGGGTTTCATACGGAAACTTGTCTGTTACAAAGGATTTCATTTTTTTGAACTTATTTGAACTCCATAGTTTTTCTGTGTTCAAAATGCACCATTCAAAGTCACATCATCAATTTATAACCCTTTCTAACTTCATTTGTTATTTTTCATGCATTTACTGATTATTTTGAGCTATAAGACCATGAAATTGAAAAGCATTTGAAATGAACTCTAAAAAGGTCCAAGTTGGCATGGTATCATCATTTCACCCACATAGCATGTGCAAGAAAGTACAGAGGGTTACGGCAAAAACTGGATGCAGTTCGTGTACAAAACGGACAATCTTCTTCGAAGTATCAGGGTTTCATACGGAAACTCATCTGTTACAAAGGGATTTCATTTTTCTATGTTCAAAATGCACCATTCAAAGCCACATCATCAATTTACAACCCTCTCATGAATAGATAGGTGATAAAATTAATAGAAGTTCATCATCACATTAAAACCAAAGTACATACATAGTTCTCATTGAACAACATATGGCTCTCCAGAGCATCTAATTAAACCATACACTAAAATTATGTAAAACATTTCAATGCAAAAACAAATGCGATCATAATCGCAACAAAGGTAACAACTAATCCAACTGCATAATGATACCAAGCGTCGGTATGAATGGCATATTTTCTAATCTTTTTAATCTTCAACCGCATTGCATCCATCTTGATCTTGTGATCATCGACGACATCCGCAACATGCAACTCCAATATCATCTTGTCCTCCTCTATTTTTCTTATTTTTCCTTCAAGTAATTGTTTTCTTCTTCAACTTAATTTAACCTCTCGACAATACGGTCGGTTGGAATTTCTGGTTCAACAACCTCCTAGATAAATAAAATCTATGTCACGTTGGTCGGCATAATTGTCATAAACAATAAATGAACCAAATAGTTATTGAGGGAGTCCCGGACTAGGGGGTGTCCGGATAGCCGGACTATCGTCACGGCCGGACTCCAAGACTATGAAGATACAAGATTGAAGACTTCGTCCCGTGTCCGGATGGGACTTTCCTTGGCGTGGAAGGCAAGCTTGGCGATACGGATATGTAGATCTCCTACCATTGTAACCGACTCTATGTAACCCTAACCTATCCGGTGTCTATATAAACCGGAGGGTTTTAGTCCGTAGGACGAACAACTTCATCATCAACAATCATACCATAGGCTAGCTTCTAGGGTTTAGCCTCCTTGATCTCGTGGTAGATCTACTCTTGTACTACCCATATCATCAATATTAATCAAGCAGAAGTAGGGTTTTACCTCCATCGAGAGGGCCCGAACCTGGGTAAAAACATTGTGTCCCTTGTCTCCTGTTACCATCCGCCTAGACGCACAGTTCGGGACCCCCTACCCGAGATCCACCGGTTTTGACACCGACATTGGTGCTTTCATTGAGAGTTCCTCTGTGCCATTGCCGTCAGGTGGGATGCCTCGCCTCGTCTTTAAAAACGACATCCTCGCCAAAGAAGCCTTGGCCACTGGTCAGACTCTTCGGCTTGGCGGTTTTCTCATGACCTCTAGTTCCGCCTCCGCGCCGACGATGACCTCTCGAGTCATCAAATCCAATCTTCATGTTAGTTCGGAGCTGGCCGAACAGTTAGATCCGATCGAGCTCTCCTCCATAAACGAGCTCTTGGATCGCATCGCCACCCTGGGAGTCGCCATAGATTACGACCGGATCGGGCCTAAAACCGATCTAAGAGAGATCAACTCTCCACAGGCTACCCATCATGTTACTGTGATAGAGGAGCAATGCGGCGATTCTTCCCCTACCTTAAGGACTAGTTACGTCCGGATTCCCGATCCCTCCATGCTGGACTCCTGCGGAGGGATGGATGTTGATCAAGCCCTGACCCTAAAGTCAGGCGGCGGGCCGGACTCATTGGATTGCACTCAAAAATCCAAAATTCCGAGTTCAGAAACTTCTCGGCCCTTGAGTCCTGAATTAGACGGGGTTCCGGATTTAGTGCCACCCGCCCACCCAAACATTGGCGATCTCTCTCGAATTCGGCAAGAGCCAGCTGAAATAGTACATCATTACTGGGCCCGATTCCTCCTAGTTATGAACAGGATAAAGGACTGCCGAGAGGAGGACGCAATCCCAATTTTTTGCAATAATTGCACGGACAAGGGAATACTAAATGCCATCAGCCGTCGCGAAATCACACGCTTTGCTGACTTGGTGACCATAGTACAAAAATATTGTGCAATGGAGAGCGCCTGGAAAACCGAAAGTAAATTTTGGGATAATCCGGCCCTGAATACATCCCTAGTCCGGAACAAAAGGGTGCATCATTATCAAGCACCGGGGTTGAATACCAAAAAACCAAAACCCCCTAAAGGGTACGAAACCGTACTGGAGGGTTGGCTAAACGGACCCTGCAAAATTCATAGCATAGAGGGCGCCGCTCCAACTCATAGCCTTCGAGCATGTTGGATACTACGGCAGGTGGCCAAAAGCGACGAAGAGCTTCTAGCTTCAGAATCCCAGCCCAGCAACACCAGTATGGTCTTAACAGTCTTCGAGACTTTCGCATCAAATAACATGCGAAAACGACAACTCCGCAACCTTGCCGAAGTCTACCAAGTAGCAACAATGAATCCATGGAGTGACACGGCTATTACCTTCAATGCCAGTAACGAACCTAAATTCCGAACTGCCCGGGCACCAGCCGCATTGGTTCTTAGCCCGATAGTAGACGGCTTTCGCCTCACTAAGGTACTCATGGATGGCGGCAGCGGACTAAACCTCATTTATGAGGAAACTCTCCGAAAGATGGAAATAGACTGGAACCGCATTGAGCGAAGCAGCACAACCTTTAGAGGAATAATCCCCAGCCGGGAAGTATGCTGCACAGGAAAAATCACGCTGGATGCAGTGTTCGGCTCGCCGGACAATTATAGGTCCGAGGAGGTCACATTTCAAGTGGACCCATTCAACAGCGCATATCATGCGATACTAGGACGAGAGGCATTCACAATTTTCCAAGCTATACCCCATTATAGGTACATGAAGCTTAAAATGCCTGGTCCGAACGGAATCATCACTCTCGCTAGTGATCCGAGCATAGCGCTCCGCGCCAAAAATAAGACAGCCGCACTAGCCCTTGAGGCACTATCTGAAGCCCTAGCGGCCGAGGAACTCACCACGATGCGCTCCACGGTGAACAGCGACGACGTGATAGTTGATAAAAGATCCAAGTCCACTTCTTTTAAACCAGCGGATGAAATAGTCAAATTCCAAGTCCACCCAACGGACCCTGCAAAGACGGCCTCCATCGGGGCACAATTAAACCCTAATGTAGACGACGCACTACGAAAATTTCTACAAGAAAACTGGGACATCTTTGCCTGGCACCCTTCAGATATGCCAGGAATCCCACGTCAGCTGGCCGAGCACAGCCTAAATATCCTAAAAGGATTCAAGCCAGTCAAACAGGCTCTTCAGCGCTTTTCCGAACCCAAGAGACAGGCCATGGGAAAGGAGCTAGCCAAACTTTTGGAGGCCGGATTCATCAGAGATATAAAACATCCGGACTGGCTAGCGAACCTAGTGATGGTACCAAAGAAGGATAAATCCTGGCGCCTATGTGTTGATTTCAAAGACCTCAATAAGGCCTGCCCAAAGGATCCCTTCCCCCTCCCGCGAATTGATCAAATCATCAGCGCCACAGCAGGACACGACTCATTGTGCTTCCTCGACGCATACTCTGGCTACCAGAAAATCAACATGGCAGAGCCAGACCAAGCTACAACAGCATTCATCACTCCATACGACCCGTTCTGCTTCAACGCAATGCCCTTTGGGCTCAAAAATGCCGGCGCAACATATCAGCGCATGATTCAGACATGCCTGGCCAACCAAATTGGCAAAACGGTGGAAGCATATGTAGAGGACGTGGTCGTCAAAACAAAACACGTGGAAACTCTAGTAGACGATTTGAGGCTCACATTCGACAATCTTCGAAAATATGACATCAAGCTCAATCCGGAAAAATGCGTCTTCGGCGTTCCAACCGGAAAGCTCCTGGGCTTCGTTGTGTCCGGTAGAGGAATTGAAGCAAACCCAGCCAAGATTCGAGCTCTGTCACAATTGGATATTCCAAAAGACCTCAAACAAATACAAAAATTGACGGGATGTGTAGCGGCTCTAAGCCGCTTTATCTCTCGTTTAGGAGAAAAGGCATTACCTCTTTACCGCCTCCTCCGCCGCACCGAACACTTCGAGTGGACGGATGCCGCCACGGCCGGACTCGAAGAAATAAAGGCCATTCTGGCAACAAATCCGGTCCTGGCCGCGCCCAACATGGGCGAACCAATGCTATTATATATCGCCGCAACACATCAAGTTGTCAGCGCGGTGCTCGTCGTCGAACGAGAAACGGACGGACACCGGTTCCTTGTTCAAAAACTGGTCTATTATGTGTCCACTGTCCTCACTCCATGCAGGTCCCGGTACCCACACTATCAAAAGATAGCATATGCGGTGTTCATGGCATCCCGGAAGCTGCGACACTACTTTCAAGAGTGTTCAATAACGGTAGCCTCCGAAGTACCTCTTAACGACATTATAAACAACCGCGACGCGACGGGCCGGATTGCTAAATGGGCCATAGAGCTCCTTCCATTCGACATAACTTATAAGCCACGACGAGCTATTAAGTCGCAGGTTTTGGCCGACTTCGTGGCCGAATGGACTAAAGCCGAACTCCCTAAAGAGTACGGCGCATACTCCAATTGGATCATGCACTTTGACGGCTCCGAAATGTTGGCTGGCTTAGGGGCTGGCGTCGTCCTGACGTCCCCAACCGGGGACACAGTCCAATACGTCCTTCAGATAATGTATACGGACACCAACAACGCAGCCGAATATGAGGCCCTTCTGCACGGCCTCCGGATGGCAGTCTCCATGGGCATTCAACGCCTAGAGGTGCGCGGGGATTCAAACCTCGCAATATCTCAAATAAACAGAGAATTTGACGCCAAAGATCCGAAAATGGCAGCATACCGCAATGTGGTCCTAAAAATGTCAGCACGGTTCGAAGGGCTAGAATTTCATCATATAGCCCGGGATAACAACCAGGCGGCGGATATATTGGCACGCATCGGCGCAAAGCGCGATGCCGTCCCACCCAATATATTTTTGGAACGGCTGTTCAAGCCATCCGTACTATGGGAAGGGGAGTCCGGCAATAATAATCCGGACCCAACCGCACCGCCCGATGCCGAACACTCTGACACAACCGGAGGCTCTGCCCCCGAGATAACACCATCTGCTCATGAAATAATGGCGGTTATCGCCCCGTGGACGGAACCATTCCTAGCCTACCTAACTAGGGAGGAACTCCTCGAAGACCAAAATGAGGCTCGCTGCATAGTACGGCGTTCTAAAGCCTATAAAGTCCATGAGGGAGAGCTTTATAAGAAAAGCACTACCGGAGTCCTTCAAAGGTGTATCTCCGAAGAGGAAGGGCGAACCCTCCTGGATGAAATTCATGCCGGACTGGGTGGACACCACGCCGCAGCCCGGGCCCTTGTAGGCAAGGCCTTGCGTACAGGATTTTATTGGCCGACGGCCTGGGCAGATGCGCAGGACTTAGTCCAACGATGCGTCGGTTGCCAGCTTTTTGTTAACCAAAGCCACATGCCACCCACCGCCCTTAAGACTATACCCATCACCTGGCCGTCCGCGGTCTGGGGGCTTGACATGGTTGGACCCCTTAAGGGAGGAACCCACAAGCAGAAATACCTATTGGTCATGGTAGATAAATTCACCAAATGGATAGAGGCCAAGCCTGTTAAAACGGCCGAATCCGGACCAGTGATAGACTTCATCTCAGGAGTAGTACACCATTACGGCGTTCCCCACAGTATCATCACTGATAATGGCACCAACTTCATAGCCGATGAGGTCAAACTATGGTGCAAAAACATGGGCATCAAGCTCGATTACGCCTCAGTCTATCACCCTCAAACTAATGGTCAAGTCGAACGGGCAAACGGTCTAATCATGAGCGGCATTAAACCCAAACTAGTGCGGTCCCTCAAGGAATCTAACACGCACTGGGTTGAGGAGCTCGACTCCGTAATCTGGGGGCTGCGGACCACACCAAATCGCACTACCGGATTCACACCATATTTTATGGTGTACGGCGCAGAGGCAGTCTTGCCCTGCGACATAATTCATGACTCACCTCGAGTGCGCATGTACGAAGAAAGAAAAGCCGAACTCGACCGGCAGGACAGTTTGGACGCATTGGAGGAGGAGCGCGATGTGGCAAAAGCTCATTCCGCATTCTATCAACAGTAGGCTCGGAGATGTCAAAACAGGGAAGTACGGGCCAAAGCTTATAACGTTGGAGAACTAGTTCTACGCTTGCCGGACAAGAAAAAGGACAAACTCAAGCCCAAATGGGAAGGTCCCTTCATCATCGACCAGGTCCTGACCGGCGGAGCATACCGTCTACGAAACGCATCTGATAACCGACTTGAGCCGAACCCATGGAACGCAGCCCGTCTACGAAGATTCTACGCCTAAGTGCCGGACTTCAAGTTCGTCTCCTTCCTCCGTCCGCATTCTTTACTTTTGCCTTTTGCTGTCTTTTATTTCTCTTCTTCCTCCTTCTTCTTCTTGTAGCCTTTAGAGGCTCGTTTGCGTTTTTTCCGCACTCATTATACCTGGGGGATTCTTTAACAGAAGCTTATTTATACAGGCTTCATGCCCAGCACATGTGTTAAACTTCCGCATGTACCCTTTATTCGCCATTATATGCATCGATATGACTTAAGTTTTGGCCAAGCTGGGTTGCCTGGCTCCTGTGCTTACCCCTACGTTCCCGTTTGTTCGGCTAGGTGGTAAAGGGAGCACCTCTGCGATTATTACTGCCGGGTTAGCCGGATGTGTACCTCAGACTGGGTGAAGCCGAAAGCTAGCGTTCTTAAGGGAATATTCGATCGGTGAATTGAAAGATGATTTTTTTAACTTTTTACCCATCTGCCCCCAGATGATTTTCTGCTTTCATAGCAGCTTTGACATGCACTTTAGGGCATGCACCCCAGCGAAAGGAACCCTTAACGGAACTATTCTCCCTGGAAGATGCTTCTTACTACCCATGTAATATCGCATAACTAGTTGGGCACTTGTCTGATACAGCAACAATGACCCCTACGCCTTGTCTCTATGCATACCACGGTTCTTATATAACCACAAGGGTATTCGGACACACTCCGGACTATTGGGTCCGGAGGTTGAAGCGAAAAGGTCTGCTACGACAAACGATCTACAATCCGGCTAGAAGACATTTCTTTAATGTCATATTTTTACATAGTCAATTCGACTCATTGTATTCCTCTTCAATGTCATCTAATAGGCTATCTAATTTACAATCTTGCTGGGAATACTTGGCGGCCAATTCTACTTGGCCGTACACTAAGCTTACAGGGATCTCCATCCCATCCGGCCCCACAGGTCCGACCTCGGCGATGTGGTTTGGGTCAGCCTTCGTGTACCGCATCTTCGCCATGGCCCAGGCCTCCCTGGCGCCTTGACGGCAGGCCGATATCTTCCATAGCCGGAAGCGCCGCCGTGCACCTTGAAGCCGCTCCGGCAGCTCTGCAATGCCTTCGGGCAGGGAGATTGATGGCCACAAGGCTTGACCGATGCCTCTCATCACTTGTCGGACTCGTTCGTGCAGCTGACGCAATTCGGGAAGGAGATCACCCGAAGAATTGGGCATCTCCTCCTCAGGACAACTTGTGAGCAAACCTACATACATGTTTATGTTAATCGCCTTCCTCGCTGAACTCTTTCAAAGTTCGCTCAAGCACTTACTGAAAATGCCGCGACGAAGCTGTCGATTCTCCTTCACGGAGTCAGATAGCTGGGCACGAACGTCCTTCAGTTCCTCACCCAGCTTGGTGTTGGCGTCTTGGAGGTTATTCTTCTCTTGCCGCACCCTTGTAAGCACGCTCTCGCCAGCCTTTAACTGGCGCAAGAGCTGTTGCTTGTCCGGATCCAGTCCGGCGCCATCTGCAATGTTTTTGTCAGCTTTACACACACGCCGCACTTTCTAAATTATTTATCTTTTGAAGCATATCTTACCAGCGGGGTCTCGGTAGCTCCCCCTACAGCGGCTAGTGCGGCCTCAAGTTGGGCTTTGCACTCTTTGACCTCCTGGGACAGTCGGGTATTCTTTTTTTTTGTAAGATCCTGCATAACAAATGATCCTTAAATCAGTTATTCTAACTATTTTAAGTCTCGGGGGCTACTGGCATATATAACTGTCAAAATTACTGACCTGTATGTCCTTCACATACTGCTCCGTGGCTCTGGCTAGTCCATCTTGAGCGGCACGGAGGTGTGCATCTCCCAACTCAAAGGCATTCAAGGCCTCCGGGGAGAAACACGCATCACGAAGGACTGTCCGGCGGCGCCTGTGGTTCAAGGCGCTCTCCACCTCGGAGTTGGTGGCGGACAACCTGTCGGCATCCTCTGTCAGAGGAACATCCGACGCACGTCTCGTGCTCGCCTCAGCCTCCGGACCCGGCTTTGAAGCCTGTCCGACGAAGGTTCGATCGGCTACTTCTCCGGATTCAGTCCGGCGAGCGCTCTTTTTCCTGAAAAGGATATCGGCGTTAGTTCGCCTTCCAGGAATCAATCCTGGGTGTATGGTAACATGCCATACCGTTGCGGCAGAGTTTCGATCCGGACCACATTTCTTTTTAACCCGCGGGGCCGCACTGCCCTTTGCTGGCCAGCCGCCGCAGGCTCGGCTTCCTGCCTTGAAGGTACCCCCTGCGAAACACCATTGGTATACGGTGATCAATAATAAAGCACGGATGGGTCGTTAACAGAATTTTGGGATCTCGGTCTCCTTTACCTGTGAGGCTGGAAATATTCTGGGGTAATCCGCCGTAATGGCGACCAACGCGTTGTTGACACTAAGTTGGTAGAATACCCCATCGATCAACTCCACCTTTATATCCGGATCCTCTTCGGAGGTCGGATCGAGGGACCGTTCTGGATCCTTGGGTTGTGGAGGCGGGCTGTGTATCTTCTCCACAGTCCGGCGCAGGTCCTGCGCAAAAACAAAACCATGAAATGAGATATTTAACTATGGGAACATGGATCGGACAGATCGCAGAGATGTTTGCTTACCCAGCTTCGAGGATTACTCGAAGAAAACTCCTTCAGTGGGTTGAGACGGAGGAAGTCCTCCTCCTCTCCTTTGTACATGGCAGACAAGGTCTTCACCAGTTCGGTGACCAATTCCGGCCCTTTGCGGCCATGACGGGTGGCGTCGTTCTCCCCGTTGAAGTCCCACATGGGGTGGCCTCTGTATTGAAGCGGCTGCACTCCCCTCATAATGCAGATTGCCATGACCCCTGGCATGGTCAATCCGGCATGAGACAGTAACCTTATTCGGCTCATCAAATAACGTACGTCCTGGTCATCTTCTCTCCGGAGGCTCCGAGGGCGCCAGCTTAGGCGCTTCTTCAGAGGAGCGTTGTTGAACTCCGGAAGGCCGATCCGAACAGGATCCGGCAACGGGACGTCCTCCATGTAAAACCATTCCGAAGGACAGTCTTCGGACGCCTTCTTTGGGGTTCCGGACAGGTATCCGGTCGCGGCGATGCGCCATAGCTCGGCTCCGCCCACTTGATATATTGACCCCTCATGAGAACGGGGCACTAGGCAGAATATTCTCTTCCACAATCCGAAGTGAGCTTCAACGCCCAAGAATAGTTCGCAGAGGGCCACAAAGCCCGCGATGTGCAGGATGGAGGCAGGAGTAAGATGGTGCAATTGGAGGCCGTAGAACTCCAAGAGCCCCCGGAGAAACGGATGGATGGGAAATCCGAGGCCTCTTACTAGATAAGAGATGAAGCACACCCGCTCTCCTTTAGAAGGATTGGGGACGCTCTCCGCTTGCTTTCCGCCCTTGTAGGTGGCAAGTCCGGCTCGAACCGGAACCAAGAAGGCTGGGGGGAGAAATCCCTTGGTTTGGAGTATAACTAGCTCGTTATGCGGGACTGAGCATCTCTCCCAATTCCCTGGCTGAGAGCTGGGAGCGCGAGAAGAGGAGCCGCGTCGACTGTCCATGATGGAATGGACTTGGGTCAGAGGCGCTCCGATGAAGGCTTGCAAAGGGGGAGATGGTGTGACTCAGATCTAGATCCTTGCCCCTTTTATGGGCGGCTCATTGGCGCGGCTAGGGGGGTAATTGTAAAAATACCCTGGCTGTTCGCATTCATTCAAACACGTGGAAGATTGCCATTATTGGGCGTAGAAGCTGAAGAGCGCAACATTTATCAGAAGCCGGACACTATTTGACAAGTATATGGAATTTGGAGAAGAACCCGCCTCGCAATGCCGAAGACAATCAACACGTCGGACTCATTGTCATTGAAGCCTGGTTCGGGGGCTACTGAGGGAGTCCCGGACTAGGGGGTGTCCGGATAGCCGGACTATCGTCACGGCCGGACTCCAAGACTATGAAGATACAAGATTGAAGACTTCGTCCCGTGTCCGGATGGGACTTTCCTTGGCGTGGAAGGCAAGCTTGGCGATACGGATATGTAGATCTCCTACCATTGTAACCGACTCTATGTAACCCTAACCTATGCGGTGTCTATATAAACCGTAGGGTTTTAGTCCGTAGGACGAACAACTTCATCATCAACAATCATACCATAGGCTAGCTTCTAGGGTTTAGCCTCCTTGATCTCGTGGTAGATCTACTCTTGTACTACCCATATCATCAATATTAATCAAGCAGGAGTAGGGTTTTACCTCCATCGAGAGAGCCCGAACCTGGGTAAAAACATTGTGTCCCTTGTCTCCTGTTGCCATCCGCCTAGACGCACAGTTCGGGACCCCCTACCCGAGATCCGCCGGTTTTGACACCGACAGTTATCAAAAGATAATATATACCACATCTGAATCATAGACAGGACGAGGGCCGACGGGGGCGGATACCAAAACCATCGCACTATATAATAAAAAGGAATAATAAAAGTAAGAAAATTAGACAAGTATATATCTGAAGTAAGAATTTTTTTCTTTCAGAAAAAAGATAAGAACAAGAGGCTCAGCACGGTGGTGCCGGCGACGAGATAGGCGCGGGCGATCGACGGCGGTGAAGACGGGGACGGGGCGTGACAGACCGCTAAATCTAGACAAATCTCGGGGAAAATGGAGCTCGAAGGTTGAGTTTCTAGAGGAGAAAGAATAACTAGTGTGGCTCGGACATTTCATCAAACACCTCATGTGCATAGGAGGTGAGCTAGAGCACCTAAATGCCCTCCCTTCGCCGGCCAGAAAAAATAGAGTGCTCTACCGCGGCGATGGGTATATATAGGCAAATTATTTGTCCCGGTTCGTGGCATGAACCGGGACTAAAGCCCCCCCTTCTGGCTGTGGGCCGGGAGCGCGGCCCATTAATCCCGGTTCGTGCCTAGAACCGGGACAAATGGATCCAGACGAACTGGGACCAATGCCCACGAGGCCCCGGCCGGCCCCCTGGGATCATGAACCGGGTCTAATCCCTCCATGGGTCCCGGTTCATTAATAATCGGGACTAATGGGCTGGCCAGGCCCGAACAAAAGCCCTGTTTTCTACTAGTGAGGTGAGAGGTACAGCCAGGGATCGACCTCCTCTGTCTTCAATGGCGGACCCGAAGGCAGCTTCCCGTTGATGCACTCCCACCTTGTACGTCGTTGGGGATCCACGCTTCTGGCCTTTTCCTGCGCCCAATTGACGAAATCCTTCGGAGGTGCGGTCGGATGCGGCATCCTCCTCTTCTCCGGCCAGGTGCCCTCGAAGTAGATCCGTCTCGCCAGGTTGAGAAGCTCCCGATCTGCTGTATGGATGTACATCTCGATCTCCTTCACCAGCCATGCCTTCCTCTCCAGATCTGACTCCGCCTCCATCTCTTGGCCCGCCATTCGCCATTCCCGAACGCAGAGGAGCCATGAGGCTGCATCCTCGCGGATCCGCAGGGCTC
>NC_041386.1:738748828-738751184 GCF_002162155.2 Triticum dicoccoides | reverse complement strand
GTGGTTCGCAGCATGGTGGGGGTGGAGGCTCGCCATCGCAAGCAGATCGGCGGCGAGATTTGGAAGGTGGGGTGGAGTCGCGAGAGCGGTCATTCGAAACCGTACTTGAGCCTAGAAAAGTCACTGACTCTTTCTTAGGTATGGACATTCTTTCCAAAGCTGGTTGTTATTGTCGGTGATGACTATTATATTTTTATTGGTATGCACACTAGTGCATCAGCTAGAAACTTGCTACCTCCTTTGTGGAAGACCTAGAAGCTAGCGCTCCGTCAAAATATGTACACTTCTATAGTAGTTCAGAAGCAATTTGGCTGTACAATATCCCTTTCACTTGATTATGTAGTATATGGATCAATTTGAAGGAGATCATGTTACCTTTCCCCCTAGGTTGAACACCAGTGGGGTCATATTTTATTCTTGCTCATGGCTTTCAGATCTGTGAGGATGATTCATGGAAATCACGAGAGCCAGTGATGGACTGATAGTGATGGAGAACAGAAGAAGATTTCACTGGGCTCACACCATATCCACTAGATCATGATCATGAGGTTAGTTCTCCACTCCTGCAGGTAGGTTGTTTGTACTTAGTCCCACAATGTCGTTGTATTTGCAAAGTCCCATAGTACATGTATCCACTGCTGAAGCTTACAGTATATGATAACATGAGAGATACGTCTAACCTACTTTATGTACTTTAATTATATCGACCAGAGAGGCGTCTCCCCATTGGTTACTGGTTAGTATATTAGCAAGTCCAGCTCAGCTAAACTTAAACTAATGGCAAGTATCATCTCTCCTAGGTGATATGTACGATCCACTTCTCACCCACCTTGTCCTTGCCCCAGTGGCTTCATCGTTCTGGCGTGTGTTAATTAATACGTACTCTCATTTTGGCCTGCGTTAATAGCATAATCGGATCGATGGATTCCCACAAATGGACGCTATCTCTTCTTGGTTTATATCACCATTTAAAGATACATAAATTTGCATCTGGTATATTACATTCTCTTCTTACCATCTGGTATATCATATTCTCTTCTTACCATCTGGTATATCATATTCGTTGCTTCTAGGTTTGCAGGATAGTCAATAATTCAGTGGGTAGAGCTAGGAATGATAGGAAAGTGATATTGTCAGACGTGAGATTGATACAATAGCTGCTTATCGATGGCAACCAAACCCAAGGAAGAGTAAAATGGCAGACAAGGAAGGAGTAGGAGAAGACGAAAATGGGAAGCACACGCTAGTTCATTAGATTGCCTCTCCGGTTCTTATTGTAGTCACCATGGACCAACGCCAACAGATTTGGAAAAGCGAGATGTTATAGCTTCAAATGCTTCTTAGTGCATGCAGATAGCTCAACTGTGCCCCTGTGCTTGTTGAAAACTACAAAAGTAATCCATCCGTTCACAAATATGTTGTTGAAGCTTTACAAAGTTCCCTAGTACTGATCTGATTATATAGAGTTTTATATCCATTGTTGAAGCTTTTGATACGGAATATTCCATTGTGTGATATATGACAACATGAAAGATCCATCTAGCGGTCTAGCCTACTTTATGTATTTTAATTATCGATCAATGAGCTGTCTCACATTGGTTACTGGCTATTTTTTATTGGCAAATCCAGCTCAGCTAAACCTTAAAATATAGGTTAAGTAGATGGGTGAGATCTAGTATTGCCTCCTGATCTGCTGTTGTGGGATTTCTTCCTCTCATTCTCTTGCAACACAACATTATTAGCTACTACCATCTGGCTCTCCTCCAAGCTTGTCTTATCGCTACGCCGGCACCTACGACGCTGCTTCTCACTTCTTCAACTGTGTAAGCTCACCACTAATCTCCTCTGTTTTGCTCTACAGATCTCTAGCTGTTTATTATCTTCGTTGTTTCAACCAGCTAATCTAGCTCGTGATTTCGGACCCGTTATATTCACTAGTTGTTTCGACCTCCAACCCAGAAGCACTTTCATTGCTTGTCTATTATTTATTCAGCTTAAATCCATGCTCAAAATAGTATTCTTAGTTTTTGATATTGTCAACAGATCTGTAAATAGGTTTCCTTTTCTTATCTCCATAGCATGAAGTTGACTAATTTATCTCATGATTTTCTACTCCAGCAGGTTTTTCATCCATCATCCATCAGTGCATCCAAAAACGTGCTCGTCTTTCAGTTAATTCAGGCCATTCCACACCCAAAAAAATGAGAGCGGAAAATTATCTTTTCAACAGATTTTTCAATTTTTTTCCATCGTGTACCTGTTCATTTCCACACTTATTTTCCTCTAGAAACACCTTATAACTTCTTTTCAGCCTACATGTTTCACATAGTTTGCCTTTTTGTACCAAAGATTTGTG
>NC_041386.1:738743615-738748384 GCF_002162155.2 Triticum dicoccoides | reverse complement strand
ACTCTGCAATCCTATGGCGGAAGTGGCTTTGGCTATAGCTGGCTTAAGATTAGCCGCGTCACCGGTCTTGAAGAAACTCCTTGCTAATGCTTCAATGTACCTTGGAGTGGACATGGCACTTGAGCTCCATGAACTGGAGACCACTATCTTGCCACAGTTTGAGCTATTGATTGATGCTGCAAACAAGGGAAACTGTAAGCCCAAGTTGGACAAATGGCTCCAGGAACTCAAAGAAGGCTTGTACCTGGCTGAAGACTTGCTGGATGAGCACGAGTACAACCTCCTCAAGCGCAAAGCAAAGGGGAAGGATTTCTTGCCAGTTAATGCCTCCTCCATTAGCAACATTTTTATGAAGCCTCTGCGGTCTGCATCAAGCAGGCTGTCCAATTTGAGCTCCGAGAATAGAAATCTAATTCGCCATTTGAATGAACTGAAGGCTACCCTTGCGAAAGCCAAAGACTTTCGTCAACTGCTCTGCTTGCCAATTGGTTATAATGCAGAGAGCCCCACCATACCATCCACTACTGTTCCTGAGACCACATCAATACCTCCTCCGAAAGTGATTGGTCGTGATAAGGATAGCGATCATATAATATGTTGTCTTACCGAGAGAACTACTACTGAGTCTAGTACAACTATGTACTCGGGTTTGGCCATTGTTGGAGCTGGAGGCATGGGAAAGTCCACCTTAGCACAACTTGTTTACAATGATGAGAGAGTAAAAAAATGTTTTGATGTGAGAATGTGGGTAAGCATCTCACGGAAACTTGATGTCCGCCGTCATACACGGGAGATCATCGAGTCCGCCTCTCAGGGGGAATGCCCACACATTGAGAACCTTGATACTCTGCAGTGCAAGTTGACTTACATACTTCAAGAATCAAGGAAATTCCTGCTTGTGTTGGATGATGTTTGGTTTGAACCTGGCAGTGAGAGGGAGTGGGATCAACTGTTAGCTCCCCTTGTTTCCCAACAGAGCGGAAGCAAAGTTTTGGTAACTTCTCGACGGGATACATTTCCAGCTGCTCTTTGTTGTGCAGAAGTGTGTCCTTTGGAAAACATGGAAGATGCTCACTTCTTGGCACTCTTCAAACACCATGCATTCTCTGGACGAGAAATTAAAAATCCGCAGCTGTGTGAAAGGCTGAAAATTTTTGCAGAGAAAATTGTTAAAAGGCTTGGACAATCTCCTTTGGCGGCAAAAGTTGTGGGTTCCCAGTTGAAAGGGAAAACTAATATGACTGCATGGAAGGATGCTCTAACTATGAAGATTGACAAACTAAGCGAGCCCATGAGTGCTCTTTTTTGGAGTTATGAGAAGTTAGATCCATGTCTGCAGAGGTGCTTCCTATATTGCAGCTTGTTTCCAAAAGGCCATAAGTATGACATTGATGAGCTGGTTCATCTTTGGATGGCAGAGGGCCTTGTTGATTTGTGCAACCAAAACAAGAGAGCTAAAGATATTGGTGAGGATTGCTTCAAGGAGATGATCTCTATTTCGTTCTTTCAACAACGTTACGAGAAATACAAGCCCATGTACTTTGTAATGCATGATCTCCTTCATGATCTAGCAGAATCACTCTCCAAAGAAGACTACTTCAGATTAGAAGATGATATGGTGACAGAAATACCATCTACTGTTCGACATCTATCTGTTCGTGTTAATAGTATGATGCAACACAAGCAAAGCATCTGCAAGCTACATCATTTACGCACTATTATCTGCATAGACCCCTTGATGGATGATGTAAGTGACCTTTTTTATCAGATACTACAGAATTTGAAGAAGTTGCGTGTATTATCTTTGTCAGCTTACAACACGAGCAAGTTGCCAGAATCTGTTGGTGAGTTGAAGCACCTTCGGTATTTGAACATCGACAGAACACTGATTTCTGAATTGCCAAGATCACTGTGTACTCTTTACCACTTGCAGTTACTTCTGTTTAATAGTAACGTTAAGAGTTTGCCTGATAAATTCTGCCATTTAAGGAACTTGCGACATCTTGAACAGTTGTTCATAACAGTTCAAATTCCTTACGTTGGCAAGCTGACTTCACTTCAACAACTTAGGAATTTTTCTGCGCAAAAGGAAAAGGGGTATGAGCTGCAAGAGCTGAGAGACATGAATGAGATTCGTGATAGTTTATTTATAACAAATCTTGAGAATGTCACTGGGAAGGATCAAGCCATAGAATCAAAGCTGCATCAGAAAAGTCATCTTGGCCGGTTGATACTTCAATGGAGTTGCAAAAATAACATGAATGCGAGGATAGTTCACATTTAGAGATTCTAGAAGGCCTGATACCATCACCTCATCTTAGGGATCTTACAATTGAGGGTTACAAATCTTCAAAATATCCAGGCTGGTTACTTGATGGTTCGTATTTTGAGAATTTGGAACATCTAAGCGTTGTTAATTGTAGCGCATTACAAAGCCTGCCAACCAATAATGGGCTATTTGGGAATTGCTCTTCACTTGTCCTCCGCAATGTGCCAAACCTGAACGCATTACCTCATCTTCCACTAGCACTTGAAGTGTTAGAAGTAAGCAAATGTCCATTGCTTATATTTATTTCCAAAGATGATCAGAGAGAGAGTATCATGAGAACATACCACTTGGCATCACAACTTGGTTTAATCTGGGAGGTAGATTCTGGATCAGATATTATGAAACTACTCTCATCGGAACATTCATTTCTGAAGCAGATGATGAGGTTGATGCAAGCTAGCATGTCACATGTGAAACACCTTGAAAGTGCTCTAGAAAGAAAGGATGATGAAGTATTGATAAAAGAGGATATCATCAAGGCATGGATATACTGTCATGAGCAGAGGATGAGACTCATGTATGGAAGGAGCATTGGGCCGCCACTGGTTCTACCATCAGGGCTTCGTTCACTTCAACTTTCTTCATGTAGTATTACAGATGGAGCTTTAGCTGTTTGTCTTGATGGTCTAGCTTCACTGCAATGTTTGTTCTTGTACGAGATTATGACTTTAACTACACTTCCTTCAGAAGAGGTCTTCCAACATTTGACGAAATTGGAAATGTTGTCCATTGAACATTGCTGGTGTCTCAGGTCATTAGGGGGCTTACGAGCTTCTACCTCTGTTTCGGATGTTGGGATGGTTTCATGCCCTTCTTTACAGTTGGCACGTGGAGCAGAATGTTTGCCATCATCCCTTCAGAGCCTCAGTATAGACAATTGTGTGATTGCAGCTGACTTCCTCTGTACTGACTGGCCACACATGAATAATATTCGTATAACCAATTGCAGAAGCACTGCATGCTTGTCTGTTGGTGGTCTCAACTCTGTTAAAACATTCTCACTGTATCACTTGCCAGATTTGTGTATCCTCGAAGGATTATCTTCCCTGCAACTTCACCAGGTACGTTTGGTTGATGTTCCGAAACTCACTGCCGAGTGCATCTCACAGTTTCGCGTCCAGGACAAACTCTGTGTTAGTAGTCCTGTGGTACTCAACGACATGCTCTCGGCTGAAGGTTTTGCAGTCCCAACATTTCTCGCTCTTGAAGGATGCAACGAGTCATTCATTTCATTTGAAAAATCTGCAAATGTCACATCTGTCCAGAACCTGAGATTTGAAGATTGTCAAATGATGTCCCTGCCAACTAGTCTGACGTGCTTCTCCAATCTGAAAAATCTTGTCATCTTTGGCTGCCCCAACATATCATCTTTACCGGACCTGCCATCCTCCCTCCAGCGCATATGCATTTGGGGTGGTTGTGAGCTCTTGAAGGAGAGCTGCCGAGCACCTGATGGAGAAAGTTGGCCAAAGATCGCGCATATCCGCTGGAAGGATTTATAATGTGTGATTCAGGTTCCCACCTACAAATAAATGGAAAGGTAAATTAGTTCTCATCTGCCAGCTTTGCACTCTCAAATATATATAGCCTTTTGTAATACATACATACATACATACATACATATACATATTATTAATCATTTTTAGATATTCCATTTATTTCAAAGTTTTTAAATCAAATTAATTGCAGGCCCAAGATCTGTGCCCTCCAGCAACCTGTCAAGAGGTGAAGTGCCTCAGGCTGGTGCCGATCCCCTCGGCCTGCTGTTGCCTGCTTTGCTGATGGCTTCACGCACTGTCCTGCCACAATCACTGGCGGTGGTTTTTGTAAACATGTCGTTGGTTATCTTCTTATTCATGCTATTCTCCATTTACTGAACAATTGACTTTCTATTTTCATTGCCGTCCTGTTGTGCAACCCTGTCCTGGAGCACGTCGTATTGTTGGTTAGTACGGATTGTATGTGTGCACTTACATACCTATGGATAAATGTAAGTATGTAACTGATGGTCTCTTTTATCATTCATTCTCATAATCAGCATTCCCTGCTCTGCTTTTTTGTGTCATGTATTATGAATGAGCACTTCAATTTTGTATATATGTGGATTGTTCTGTGTTAGTTGGGAAACTGCAGAAACACCAGGTCTTATTCCAGGCATGTGTTAGTGCTATGAAGACCTTAAGAATGCTCTGTTCGAATTAATATTCAATTAGTTTATCATGATTCTTTTTCAGGTTTTGTACTGTCCCAAAGCTTGTCACTGTGTGGCTGGACGCACGATGTCTCTGATTATGTATCAGACTTTGTGTCCCAGAGTTTGTTATTGTCTACTAGTAATGGAGAAGTTGCTTTTCTGTTCCAAAAAGAAAAGAAACCGCTGCCGGAGCTGGCACGGGCAAAAAAAATGCGACTGTGAGATGATCGCTTCCCATTGAAGATA